>NC_051180.1:73083355-73304602 GCF_013339695.2 Rhipicephalus sanguineus | reverse complement strand
TTGAGGTTGCTATTCAAAACATACTTCGCCCACGCAGATCTACTCAGTTCCCTCGCATCGCACGCGCACTGCCCGTTTTTCTGCTTTCTTTTGTCTGCCGTTGCACACCCCTCGGTTTTAGTGGTCGCCCGAGTGGGGCCACAAACATACGCACGCACACGGGGGACGTTCCGAGAGTACGGCTTTTTTTTTTTTTTCACTTGACGACGCTCACCCATACTCTCTGTGCAAAATCGGCATTTGCCCCCCTCCAGCCACACCGGCACTTGCCCCCACCCAAGCTATGCCAGATCTCTCTCTCCCCCTCCCCAGCCGCGATGCAAGACGGCTTTGCACCCCCCAAGGCCCATGCTTCACACTTGCTTTCACGCTCTCCCGCGCAGCCGTCTGAAAGGCAGACAAAAAGAGAAGACTTGCAGATGCTGGGGCATGGTCTGAAGTTGACATTCTCCCCTGAAGTAAAATGTTTTCGAACGCCACAGTCGGGGAGACGGGGAGCTTTCCAAGCAGCGCTTTCGTGTTGTCCGTCTAGGTGGCGCTAGAGGAAGATTTTCGTTGTAGTGATAGGAATAATGCAGATTTCTCAGTGTTCCTGCAGTATTTGTGTGTGATTAGTGTGTATAATTATATAAGGAGACCGTAACTATTATATTTTAAGCTATGCATGCGGAGATTCAGCGCAGTTTGAAGATTACTCCACTTTTGTTGACGTTTTCAGCATGAAAAATTAAGACAGTTTAGAGCTTCGTATCGCATTTCTGCTTGCTTTATTGAAAAACGCTAGGTCCGGAAATAGATCGGGGACTATAGTTCTCTACGTGCAAATTCGGCCATGGAACTTCAGTAGCTTTCCACGAAAATGGGCCACGGTAGGTCCCTATATTGAGAATATCGCCCACTTTAGATGAATATAATTTAAAAAGTAGCACGTGCACATCGATGAAATTGGGTATTCAGACGGAAAATCTTATCCTCTACATACGCCCCGAAAATGAACTTTCTCTAGCGAATAGTTACTGGACAATCTGCTGCGGAAGTTACTAAATTTGGCTGTTTTCAAAGCTCAGCAACAAAAAAGTATAAGTCCAACATCAATTTGCTACGTTGAGAAAATAGGTAAATATGTCTTGAATGTGCTGCGCAAAGAACAGTGCTGTAACTGTAGCAGATTTTTTAAAAAATGGTCACTGCTGAGGCACAGTCAGCCAAAACCGTGTAACTTGCGCTTATTCTTGGCTATCCATCCCCAAATACTAATGGTTGACTTGTTTTTATAAATATATTTGAAAAGTACAAAGATCAAGCTTTTCAATGATGTATAAGTCAACTATATAAAGCACGGAGAACAGCCGCCGCGTCGGTAGGAAAAGTGACAAAAACGAGTGTTCGTGCCGCCGTTAAGGCAGAATGACCTTATTTTTCCCCATTCCCTACTGAAACGTTCCGTATGCCATTCCAATAAATCCATATCTTGCCATACGGAATCCATATGTTTCCGTATATTTTACATATATTTTCCATATATTCCGTAATATTCTTACGGAAACATACGGATTATTGGAATGGCATATGGAACGTTTCAGTAGGGTTATTTATTTTTGTACTTTATCTCTACTTTTCTGCCACCAATACTCTAACCGTCTCTTACTTATTTCTATCGCGGACGTGTTCAGCTTTCCATTGTTGTCCCTAAAACCCAAGGCTTCCTGTGGACTCGTGCCCACACGTATACCTGGGTGAATATCGCCACATTCAATCAGTACATGTTCCATCGTTTCCTTAGTTCCCCGCAGCATGTACATTGTTCTTCTTCGTTACTGAATCTCGCTTTATAACTACGCGTTCTAAGGCAGCCCGACCTTGCTTCAAACAGTAAAGCGCTTCCCTTGAATTATCATAAAACCTTTCCCTCCTTATTTCGTTCTTTCCCTTTCGGTAGTTACTCAGAGCCGGCTTCTTTTCCATCGCTGTCATCCAATAAAATTAAGTCCTCTCCGCTAATGCTCCTTGTTTGCCATATCGCCCGCACTGCTAGCCGTATATTTACTGGTGAGCCTCCTAGTTCTTTTCTCCACTGCGTGTCAACGCTTTTTCTATACAAATACCTGAAAACCTTCTCTGCCCATCTACTCTTCTTCATTTTCCTCAGCCTCTCTTCGAATCTCATTTTGCTCTGAGCGTCCCTCACTTCAAGCCTGTCCATCCCATATCACCATTTAGCAGCCTCATTGTCGTCTTCCCGTGAGCGCCCAACGCGAGGCGGCCCACCGTCCTTTGATTTACATCCATTCCTGATTGTACCTCTGACTTCATGCACACCACTGAGTTCCCACATGTAAGCCCCGGGACCATCACACCCTTCCACAGCCCTCGAAGCACCTCGTACCTATTGTAACCCCATAAAGCTCGGTGCTTCATAATGGCAGCATTCCTCTTTCCCTTGCTACTGATGCTTTCTCTTGTACCTCCATATCTATCCCCCTCATTCACCCATATTCCGAGGTACTGTACTCGCTTACCTCGTATGTTTGGCCCTGTATTAGACCGAGCGGCAAGCAAGCCCCTGGCGAACGCAGGTTGAGTTCTTTCATCTTCCTTCTTTGATATTTTCTCTTTCTTTATCTCTGTCCATATTGCCCTCTCTCCTCCTACCCCTCACATCGCTCCTCCTCACTTTCCTTTCCACCCTTTGCTATACTACTATGCATGGCTATGCTATGCTATTTGCTTAACTGTGCCATACAAGGCTATGCCATGCTTACCCTCTCCCCTCAACCTTTCTTCCCTCCCTCACCTCAAATTGTTACGTGAAGGCATACAGGGGTGCAAGGCGTACTTACAATATATTTACGCCACGCCTAAGCGTAAGACAAGGATCGCGGAGAGCGTGCCCACACACAACATCACGCCGTCTTCTTTGGTGCCTTCCTTGCTTCGGCAGTGTGAAACATATTCTTGTAACAGTAATCACGCCTCCTCACCTTCACTTCCATTTCCATCCCCGTGTTATACCATTGTATCCAGTGGCTATGCTTTGCTTTTGCTAAACTATACTGTGCAAGGCTATGCCGTGCTTTACCCTCTACCCTGCTCCTTTCCTTCCTCCTCACCTTCACATCACTCCTCCTGACCATCACTTCCCTTTCAAAGCCCCTTGCTGTACTATAATATGCTAGCTATGCATGTTCTTTTGCTAAATTATACTATACAAGGCTGTTTGCGTGCTTTACCGTCTCCCCTCCTTCTTTTCTTCCTCCTCACCTTCACATCACTCCTCCTGACCTTCACTTCCATTTCCCACTCTGCATGACAGCCATGACGTAGTTATGCTCTTTGCTGAATTATACTATACAAGGGCTATGCCATGCGTTACCCTCTCCCCTCCTCATTTCTTTCCTCCTCACCCTCACATAACGTCTCATCACTTCCCTTTCCCGCCTCCTTGCAATACTATACTACGCATGGCTGTGCTATGCTAGGAGTTGCTTGGCACATACCCGCTTTCTGTGGTGCACACCGCCGAGTTTTCTGAAGCGACGGCGTGCACAACCTCAAGTTTTTAACAGCTCCACTGTTAAAACTGTTAGAATCGCGAAAACGGCGCCATATTTTATGTTTAATTGTGTTAGTCGACAGATGGCACTCTTACTACTCAGCTTCAGTTATAATTTTGCGGTAACGTTAGTCTTACATATTATACGAAAAGAGAACTTACAGATTCTTTCAAGCGTGGTTACGTCCGTTGCGTTCTAGTGGAGGTCAGTAGTTGCGCCCCAAGCAGATTAAAAAAAGAAAAATTCGG
Organism: Rhipicephalus sanguineus; assembly: GCF_013339695.2. Taxonomy (NCBI): domain Eukaryota; kingdom Metazoa; phylum Arthropoda; class Arachnida; order Ixodida; family Ixodidae; genus Rhipicephalus; species Rhipicephalus sanguineus. Next base: position 73,300,800 of record NC_051180.1, on the reverse strand, counting down.
GAGTGGAGGCTGTCGCAAGGCTTTACTGGCTAAAGTTTAGCCAACGCTTTTGCCAGCCATTTATTTCGCAACATACTCCTTTAGGGCGATACCCGCTTTGAGATCAAGTAGCATCTTTGTTAATGGAAAAGATTGGCTATTTATAACATAAGATAAAATATCGTTGTTTCCTACAAGGTAACTCATCACGATAAATATTGATGACTTGAACTCCGATAAGATTTGGCAAGACTTTGATGCTTCTTAAGAAAACCTGTAACCAAAAACACGCGTTGAGCAGTATCTGTCCGGAAAATCACTGCCTTTTCTGCGCTGAACCAATGCCTCTGGCTGAACGCTAACGTTGTTCTTGCCCTCTCTATGATGGCGGTCGCGGTCGCCATCTTCTGGGGGGCTCGGCTTCACTCTCGAGGCGTAACTTCCACTCCAGTGGTTGGCTGCGCCCAGAGTGCGCCTTGCGCGAGGATGTGGGTTGTGTTGTTTGTGGCTTGCGGCGCTTCCTTCCTTTCATCGCGATGACGAGACTTCTCGCTCCTTACCAGTCTACATCGCCCTCTCCCGCTGTCTGCAAATGTCCGGCGTACGCTGCTGCTTTTCGTCTCAGTACCGCATCGAGTGTATCATTCCGCAGCCGCCCTTAGCGACGAAAATCAAGTAATGACAGCGCTGCTATGAAAACTGGTCACGGTGTGATGCGCGATGATGACCCTCTTTGTTGCTGCGAGTACATCTCCAAAGTAGGAGAGCGATCGCACATTTTGGCATGTCTCGCGACTGCGAGGCCTTGGATATCGCGTTGACAGGCGAGTCCACTTAATGCAATATTGTTCGGGCTTATCGATGTCGATGACACCCGTGGGATTATCGCATTCGAGCAGCTCGCACCCGTTCTCTCGCGGAGGTGCTTTGGTTGTAAAGTCACTGGTAGTTGGTTCTTAGGAGGAAACGTGTTGTCGCCTTTGTTATTGTTAGCCGGTGTTTCGCTCGTTCTTTCTCTCCGTCTTTCCTCGGCGGGCTGGTGTTGGCGCTAAGCGGAAACATTCGAATACGCTGAACGTGATGTGGGCGTCAATAAAAATTTTCCTAATCGTTCTCGACGCTGCGTAGTGTCGCGATCGCGGGGCTCATCTAACCTTTTTGCCGCAGGCTCCTTACGTGCCGTCGGTGTCCCCGCACCTCACTGGTCGCTCGTCAAAGACACGGTGATGGACCGGATTCGGGTGCCTTGGCTCGGTGGGGCCAAGCGGTTGGAGACTGATGTCATCTCGCCCATTATCGTCCTACCGTCGGTCCTTTTACTGGCCTGCCATAGCTGGACAATGCTCATGATCACATTTTCGGCGCTGCCGTTTGCTCTGTACTTCATACACCGGCAGTGTTCCAGAACGAGAACGAGGACAAGGTACGTAGCTTTTTGTGGTGCGGTGTTCAACACACAGTCCGTGAAACGTTTAACATCTGCTTATGGCACGTTACCCGTGTTTGGGCCGCCAGGTTAATCTGTGGGATTAAGTGACGCATGAAACGGATCGTGGCAAGCAAATTTACGTCCGCCGATACGATAGTGACATTTGCATGCAGCCGTGTGAAGAAGCCAGCAAGCGACCTTTGAATGGTTAAATGTCACACGTTGTAGCAAATCGCTTCCTCTAGCATTGTGTGGATTGAGTGCCGTTATCGTGCGTGCACTTGGATAAAATTGCAATTTGAGTTCATGCAGCAATGAGCTATGTCTGGGACTGCGGGACTAGAAACATGTCACCGTGGTCGTTGCTTAACGCCCCCCATGCTGATGCAGCTAAGTGTGGCAGCTAGTTGTGCAGCGCGTAAGTGCCGAGATATAAGTACTTGATTTTATGTAGCAGTGGCCAGCAATCTCTATCACTGCTATATAAATAAAAAAAACTTGAGCTCACACATCTTTTTTTGAAACATTTTAATCGAAGCATTTGCATGGGAACAGATAATGAAAAAATGGCAGTCTTTTTTTCGTTTTATTAACCCTTTCAGCCCTGGATTTTTTATTTTGGTCGGGGAATATTTTTGTGCGCGTTTTCCTAATAGTTATGACCTCAGAAGACCAAAAACGAAAAATTGAGCCAGTGGTGCAAGTATTAATGGATTTACAGACATGACGTCAAATTAGGTTCATCAGGGCTCAGCGGTTGCGAAATGAGAAAATTGCATCTTTTTTCCTGCTATTCACTAGAGTACACAAAATGTGAAACCACGTCTCATTTTTCAGTGTGATACTCATTGAAACAGCTTCGGTACGTCGATCCGAAAATGACGCTCACCCGCCTCAGCTGACCCGCCTCGGCGTCACCCATGACTTCGGTCAAGCTTCTTCTTCTTTGCGGCTCCCAGCTCCGCAAGCATGTCATAATTTGGTGTCAATCGCAGTGGGGATGATTGAAGAAGTATCCCCCAAGAATCGGCAGTTTTGGTTTCATTTCCAAGGTGCTAGGGCAAGTTTTGTGTGATGGTGTCAATTGACACCGCCAGGGCCGAAAGGGTTAATGCATTGTATGCATAACACAATAAAATATGCGTGAGGATATCACCATGCCTGTGCAGAGTGTTTGTTTATCATTTACATATTATGTTATGTTGGTTTGTGTTTTCCTGCTTATTGATCAAAGCTGTGAACAATCATGGTGGTAAAGGGTGTGCCCAAAACTAGCCAAAGTGTTCTTAAACATGTCTGCCATTAATACAAACCCTGTCATGGCAAACTATTGGTTAAATTGTTCAAGTTAACCGGCAACTTAAAGACATCCAGCAAAATTGACCTTCATGTACACGAAATACCTCACAATGATACTGATTTCTGCACAAATGATCCTACAGTGCGAGGATTCATTGCATCATTGCCATTTTAATACAGGGTGTTTCAGATAAAAAGCGCCAACTATTAAAAGATTAAGCATAGGCGCTACGCATCGCCAATGAGCGCAGCATTGTTCTGAGCCAAATAGAGCAAGTCAGAATATTTTTTCCAATCCCCAATGTCTGGCAATTAACAAAGATTAGTTAATGAACTTCTTGAATAGTAACTCTAGAGAAAAATCTTCAATGCAAAAGTTGGGGTGTTTGTTCAGAAACATCGAATTTTTCAATCAATTACAAGATAACTCCCCTAATTAATTTTTTCTGGCCTTTCTTTAAAGCGCGCGAATTAAAAAAATACCGTGTGACTGTCACCTAACGCGCAGCGCTTTTAGCGCCCTCAAATTTAAGTTGAACGAATTATCAAAGGCTGCTTCTCGCACGGACATTGATTGAACCAGCTATTGGTTACTGCGATGGACATTAAGCGACAAAAGGAGCATACCATTTGAACAACAACAAAATTCTTCAACAAAAAAGCGTTAGCCACGAAGCAAATGCCACATGAGACTAGGCAGCATTTGATGCAGCGTAGGCATTTTTTTTCTTTTTTTTCGCACCGATGAAGAAACATATTCGAAAGGGCGAGAGTGACAGCGTGATGAAGTACTGAAGTAAAGGTTCACTTGCATGTGATGGCCGCTGTTTCGTATATATATATATTTTTTTGTCAGCATGCCCCTAACACCATTTAGCATACATCGCAGTCATTGATAGCCTGCTCAAAATCCACCTTCGTGTGCTGAGCAGCCTTTGATAATTCGTTCAACTCGCATTTCAGGGCACTAAAAGTGCCACGCATTAGGCGGCAGTCAGGTAGTATTTTTTTTTAATTAGCGCACTTTAAAGCAAGGCCAGAAAAAAAGTAAGCAGGAGAGTTTTCTTACCCTGGAATTAAAAATTGGACATTTCTGAACAAGCGCCACAACTTTTGTATTGGCGATTTTTCTCTACAATTACTATTTAAAAGGTTGATCATGCAATCAGGATGTTTTTCCAATCCACAAAGCTCGGCAATTTGTGGATTGGAAAAAATATTCTGATGTGCTCTATATGACTCAGAAGAATCCTGCGCTAATTGGAGACTCGTAGCGTCTATGCCTATGCGTAGCGACGCAAAGTATCGTCAAAACAAGCCTATTTACAAGATCCTGTGTATGTTAGTTTGTGCAGGCTGCAGTCATGCTTCCATCATACAAGCCATAGGCATCACTTACAGGAGGGCAGAGCTTCCCACAGCAGTAGTGGTGTGGGCTGTTGACCTGCTTGAATGAGTTGGGGGTCATTAGGGTACAACATAACATGTTTGGTAGATACTGGTTCATGTCAGTGCATAGTAGTCACTGGAGAACCACTGCCTTTGGTCTTTGTGTACCAGAAGCACTTCAGGGTCATTAGAATGCCTTTAGATAAGTGTCCTTTAGATAAGTCACATGATTTATTATGCAAGTGTGAAGCGACCAATGCGCATTGATGAAGGCTTGAGGCCTGTGTGTAAGTTTGTGTCATGGCCTTTGAGTTGCATCATCATTGTAAAGTTGCCCACTAAAAGGCTATATACTGCATAGTATAATCATTACCAGCCCATTGTTATAAGCACTGTTGAGGCATGAAAAGAAAGAGTACAGCCCGGTGTATTCACAGTAGAGGTGTGCACGGGCTCCGGGTAGCCCGAAAGCCCGACCCGGCCCGCGGGCCGGGCTCGGGCGGGCCGACGTATTTTCACCTCGGGCCCGGGCCGGGCTCCGGCTACTTGGAGTTTTATCGGGCCGGGCTCGGGCCCGGCGCAAAGCCCGACTCAAGCCCGAAATATAGAGAATGAGCGGGAACTGTTTTCCAGCACGCATACAGCGCCTTTTCCGCGACCGCCGTTCACCGCTTTTCCTTTCCATTCGCTACTTTAAACAAAATGGGAGCAGGTAAACCACTGCCTCTGTTGCACTCCGACAAACAGCGAAGTAACACCACCTGAGCTAGTGACGGTGCCACGCGACTGTTCGCGTTAGATTTAAGGCCAAATCCCATATGAGTGAAAATGCACGCGACAGCGACGAGCGACCCGACGTATATCGCCTTCGTGCAAGCTGACGCTTGCATGGGCATACCCCATACACGTGACTGCTTTGGCGAGCGAACTCCATTGTTGCTGGCATGAGGCCGTATACTTGTATAGCAAAAGCGCCGCACTTCGTTGAAGCCGGAATCGTTGGACTGCTTGCTGTTTTTGCTCGACAATTTGTAATGTGTGCATTATAGACTGTTCTTCGTGTGTCGTTTGATCATATTTGATATGCTCAACAAAGTGCCAAATTACCGGAAAACGATGCTTTGTTTTCGCAGCGAACCTTCAAAAAGCCGGGCCGGGCCGGGCCGGGCCCGGGATTGTGTTTTCGTACGTCGGGCCGGGCCGGGCGGGCTCGCAGCCCTTTGCCGTCGGGCTCGGGCGGGCCTTCGACAAAGTCAGCGGGCCCGGGCCGGGCTCGGGCTCGGAAATACGGCCCGTGCACAGCTCTAATTCACAGTTACACAAACTATTGCTGTCCTCTCTTCCTTAACCATCTCTCTGTGCACATTCATGTGTACTTAATCTTATCATTATCGATGATTTTTGCGCAAACTTTACAAAAAGTGACTGGGGACAGAGAAAGACCACACACACGGCACATATGAGCGCAAACTCAAAAGTTCATTTCTCATCACAGACTAAGTGAAGGATTTAATTGCATCAAAAGCCGCCTAGGTAATAAACCATTTTCAGGTGTGCCTTCTATGCATGCATGGCTGGCTACTGTGTCATGAATCCTGGGAAGGGTAGTGACGACATTACTGTCATGGGTCACCCTCACCGCTGCCACTGCTCTTCTCTGCGTACTGCGAGATCGCGAGTGTATTCATAAATGAAAGTGGATTCCACTGCTGTGGAATGTGCGACTGTGACCATGATGTGACAAAGGATTCAAGAATTAGAATGCTTATACTTTTTGCTCATAAAATTGTATCCAGAATAGCGAACGGGGTGCAGTAGGATGCGTGAATGTAAGGATGGGCCCATGACCACTTCCACGTCTACTTTCCATAAGTTTCTCATAAAGTAGGGGAAGTGCTAGGTGCATATCTGGAAAGCAGCCGCATATCACCAGTGCAGGCAAACAAGGCACGAGATGTTTTTACATTCTAGAAAGGGTCTGGTATGTTTGCAGGCTGGCGTTGCAAAAAGCAGAGTTTCCTTGCAATGAGACAGGTGGGTTCTCTACATAGAATTGAGAAGTGTGGTGCAAATTCTTGCATTCGAGAAGTGAAGTGTACCCTTAGATTTGACTGCGTGCCTTGGTGAAGAAATTTAGTGTTCCTACAGTGCTCATACTCCCTTTTACACCAACTGTAGGGAAGCTGCAGTCCGAAGAAACATCTCGTGCACTTGCATTCATGCCTCCCCTGATTATCTCCCGTTGCCAGGTTCTTCCTCTCGTGGACTGTGTCATCCCTCGTGGTGCTGCTTGGCGTGTTCCAGCTTGAAGTGGTGCCCTACCTGGAAATTCTCTTCTCTGAGAACACTGCACTCATGGTGGCGGTTGCCTTGACCTGCCTGTGTGCATACAAAGTGCACAACTGCCCACCTGACATCCTGGCTCCGAGCGTTACTGCAGAACCTGTGGGCAAGTCTGCCGAAGCAACAGCGTGCAGTGTCAGTGTGCCCTACCCGGAGACCGAGGATTCCAAGTGCTCTGTGTGCCAAGTGCTGCAGCCACCACGCTGCAGCCATTGCCACCTCTGTGGCCGCTGCTTCCTCAAGAGGGATCACCATTGTGTCTGGTGAGCCACGTGTTCCTCTGTTCTTTCTGTTTTCCTTTTTTTTTTTTGCAGCTAGGCTGTCTTAGTCTACCCTGCACCGTTGTCATAGTAGTAGTAGTAGTAGCAGTAGTAGTAGCAGTAGTAGTAGTAGTAGTAGTAGTAGTAGTAGTAGCAGTAGCAGTAGTAGTAGTAGCAGTAGTAGTAGTAGTAGTACTAGTAGTAGTAGTACTAGTACTAGTAGTAGTAGTAGTAGCAGGGGCGGATCCAGGTGCCAAGTTTGGGGGGGGGGGGTCCTTCACCTGTCCGTTGGGGGGGGGGGGGGGGGAGTGGTAGGGTAGGGATGAGGAGAGAGGTAGAGGGCGGGGACAAGATTCTCCTCCCCCTTTTGGACAGTGGTAGCCGAAGCAACTTGAAAAAGGAGGTGGGCGACAGGCACTGCCTGTTTTCAGAGCTGTTAAAATTTTCTTTCTTCATTTCACTTTAATAACACGCTGTTGCTCACACAGTGCTCTCATGCGGCGCTACTACTAAAATAGTATTGAGCAAGAATCTGAAATGAATAATATTGAGGAAGGCTGTTGTATAAAATCATCTGTACCATGAGGCTTTTGTAAATTACTGGATGAATTCCTTAACGAAAGAAGAAGACTTTTAAGGGCTCGTTTCTCTCTTTGTTAGACACAATGTTAATGGGAACTAACAGACAATAATGCCAAGGAAAATATAGGGGATGTTATTTGTAGTAATTAGGATAGAAATGTTAAGAAAGTAAAGTAAATGAAAAGATAACTTGCCGCCGGCGACCTTGACCTTCTGACCTTCTAATAACGTGTCCGATGCTCTACCACTGAGCTACGGCGGCGGTCATCTTTCCGTCCACATTATGGGGTATATATGTGCAGTTAAACCTAGAAGTGTTAGTCAGCGTCGATCGCAGCCATGATCCCATGGCTGCCAGCCATGGGATCATGGCTGCCAGGTCGTAAAAAGATCACATGCTACGCAACGCCAACAGGCACAAAAAGAAAAGAGTGTTCCACACTCGCCGCCATGGCTCTGATCGGCGCTGACTACCACTCCTAGGTTTAAATGCACATATATACCCCATAGAGTGAATGGGAGGATGACCGCCACCGTAGCTCAGTGGTAGAGAATCGGACATGTTATTTGAAGGCCGCAGGTTCAGTCCCTGCCGGCGGCACATTATCTTTTCGTCCACTTTACTTTCTTCACATTTATATCCTAATTACTACAAATAACATCCCCTATATTTTCCTTGGCATTATTGTCTGTTAGTTCCCATTAATATGGATGAAGTCCTGTTACTTCAGGCAATGTTTTGCACATACCAGCATGGCTGCCCCTCTATATGATGTCAGCAGGGTAGCTTCAGAAATAGTATGCTCAAATTTAGAAGATGTTGTCTCTCCTGCATACAATAGCATTTGGGATCTCTGCTCCTGTAGTGCCCGGGGGAGCAGACTTTTGTGCTAAGCACCTCATTAGCATATGCAAGTTGTCTTCATCTGCTATTTCTAAAACCCTGCAGTAGTGTTGTAATTGACCTTGTAAAGTTAACAAGGTGCAAGTAGAAATCGACTAAGGAGCTTGAAGCAGAAAATAAAACAAGCTGACACAGCTAGTTTTTGTACTCAAGTGGATTGGTGCATGACCGGTGTACCGTATTGTGCCTTTATCAGTTTAATTTTCAAGTGAGGCATGAATATTTGTCTTCTCATGGTTCCTAAATCATAAGCATAGTATTGGTCCTTATTCCAGTGCCTTGAAAGTATGATGGATTGCTGCTGTTAGGGTCTTCCAGAGAAGGACTACTTAGCAAAACTTGTTTTTGAAGAAGTAATAACAGTGTTTGTTGCTTTGGGTTATGCTTATTGATTAAACGAAATACATGTACATATGTTTTGGTACATGCCGAGAGCCCTGAGGAAGGCAGCGATTGAATGCTTCACGTTTTCTGAAGTGGTCAGTGGTCGTTTCTCATGTGTAACTTCTGCGTTACATTAAACATATTGCTCTTCAATGTGATGGTGCCAGGTTGGACGCCTGCATTGGCGAGAAGAACCATCGAGCTTTCATCCTTGGCCTGGTTTGTCTGCTGGCGTCTCTGGTGTATGGTGCAAATCTTACTCTGACCACCGTCTGCCGGCCAAAGATGCTTTGGGACACCTTCCTCATTCCAGACAACTGCTTTGAGGTTTACGAAGACATTCAGTGAGTACAGTTCCTCTGTGGCTGCATGCAAAAAGGATTACCGACCCCCTGCATGTTTCCTCCCTTCAGCACTTTGAAAGAAGCCTTCTTTTATTTTCTGACTTTAAATCCAGGCAGCATTGAAAATGCTTTAAGGCTCACAACATTTCGTAATCAGCCGATCAAACAAAAATTTACCAAAAGCAATCTCGGAGCTAAATCCCCTCACCTGCTCTCATAATACCCATGCTTTTCTGATGGAAAGAACTCTTTTGACACATATGTTGTAGCAAGACTAGTGGTTTTTCAGTCCACAAGCAAAATTGCGATTCATTGCCATGTCTGCAAGAGCATGCGGCTCTTGCAGACATGCCTCACTCTTTCTTTTTTGCGCGCGTTTGGCAAGTATAGAGGTGGCTGATTCACTTCAACTGTGGAGTTTTACTTCATACACATCACTCTCTCATGGCATATTTTTGGTTGGTGGCTCACAGGGGTTAAGGTTAAACTTGTCAGTGACACGTAATTAATAAATCCATGATGATGAGTGAAATTGTAGAAAAAAACAGAAGAGACTAAAGGAGCATTGTCAGTAAAAAAATTTGCTGTTTATTGCCCATTCAAGCCATACTGATTGCCAATAACACTAAGCACTAACACAATGTTACTCCTGGTAGTCTTTTTGCAAACGTTCACAACGCAGAAGGTGGACTATGTATTTGAAATGGTTTTAAAAACACAGTATCAGTGAAACCAGGTCGCGCGAGATGCAAGCTTGTAGCATTTTGTACTGTCACCTCCAGACAGCATTACCTAGATGCAAAATAGAGGATTGACTGAAGAAATGACCATAAAGATACAGTGAACAATGCTAGATTGCAGTAGGTGTAATAAAAGCTGATTAGAACAAACAGGCGGAATCACCATTTGTTGCCTTCCCACTTCAAAGGGGGTGCCAATAAACAATGATCATCACTATCGAATGCACATTTGCTCCTTGAAAGTGTGAAGATGGAATGGAAGAGATAGAGAAAGTTTGCAAGCAAGCATAGGCTAATTGGAAGTACAGTAGAACCTCGTTGATATGTTCCCGCTTAGTACGATTTCCCGGCTCCTGCGCTCGAAATCGTGAAAATTAAAAGTAACCCAATACAGCTTTGTGTAACACGTTTAGGTTAATATGTTCCTGGCAAATACGATCATTTGGCAGCAACGTTCAGTATCGCAGAAAACTGCAGTCGTATGATACGTTTTGTAGTCAGAAACTCTCATTCAGGTGTGCAAAAAGGGCCCTCTCGTGTGCTTGTGAAGCGCGACGTGGCAGACAGCTGCAGCGCGGCGACGGCGGCTTCTCCGCAGTGCCTTTCCCCCTTCCGCGCTTCCTCTGCTTTGCTCGATCGTCCCCTCCGCGTTTTCTCTGCATTGCTCGATCGCTGCTCTCTGTCAACCACACACCGACACGAAGGTAGGCGGCGACGCAGGCTGTCAAAATCTTCAAACGGCTTTAAAAAAGAAAAGGTATTTTCTGTAGCACTTTGCACGATTTTGCTGAGCATTGCAAATCCTTTATCCGTAGCACGGTACATAGATGCACACTCGTTCCACACACTTTTGTTCAGACCCCATGGCTCCAACAGCCGGGGGAACTAACAATGTGGCCCAAAGAATGGAGGCTGTCGCTCCTACGACCTACGAAAACGCACATGCCGCCGCCGCATCGCCGCTGCTACGCAACACGCCGCGACACGTAACCATAGCAACGCCGCCATTGTGCCCAGTGAATATGGCCGATAATTTCCCCCACACTTTTCTCCCGGAGTGCGTTCGTTTTCGGGTTGCTCCGCCTATCGCGCGGTGCAATTCCAGTCGGCGTTCACTTTTCTCTGGCTAGACAATTCTGCCTACCAGCGGGTCGTCATAGGCTGCCAGAAAAAAAATGTTCTAGAAAATATCTGGGGGGTTTCTGGCTATCAGACACCAATGCGCGCTCGCCGCCATCTTTGTGGGCACTCGATGGATCGCAATGCGGGCCCTTGGAGACTTCACCTTTGTTGCCATTACGCTGGTCGTTATTTTTTAAAGCTCGTTCCGCCATGTGAGATAGTGCGATTACGAGTGGCGGTGAACATACCAGCGCATTCTCAAGTTAAGACAGAATGCACACTGATCGGCACCAGTGTGTGACATAGCATGCGATAGCCACGAGCAGCTGTCGCTTTCGGGGACACTTATCACTTTCGCGAGATTTCGCGTATCGTGTTGTACCGCGATTGTTACATGCACTGCGAAAAGTTGAGCTTGTTAAAGGGCCCCTAAACCCCCTCCGACATTTTCCCAAACATTTCAAGTAAACAAGCGCATCGCGTGCAGAATGCCGTCGCGATCAACGATGCCACACGCCGCAGCGCTACAGGTCGCGGGCGCGCCACAATTTCGAAAAAACAATAGCTGCTCCTTTCCGTTCCCCGCCATTCCCGCCACTGACATGTGTGACATCACCAGTGAAACTATGACGTTATCAGTTTCGATGCTTGCGATTGGCCGAACGACAACCGACGACTTCCGGTTACTCTGCAAACAGCTGTTCGTGTGCACCTTGCTGTTCTTGGTCGTGTTGCCGCTTGCGAATCGACATCTGCAGCCCGTAAGGGCCCGCTCACGCTAGCGGCAAGCCTGCCGCAACGGCGCGGTGCCGCAGAACGTCGGGCGTCGCCGCACGCGCGACAGCAGTCCAACTTGCACGGCAAGCTACGCCGGCAAGCCTCCGAAAAACATGGCCGCAGTGCCAAAAGCGGTTGTCGTCCACCTCGAGTCTATCAAGCGGCCGCCGTGTGCTCTGTAGCGTGTAAGCTCCGAACTGATGCTTCCATTTGCTTTAGATTCATTTCCTTAAGCTTTGACAGCAAAGTATTCGTACCGATTCAGCCCCGTTTTGGAAAGCCATACTCAAATAATCGATGCTGTAGGCTTAGCGAGTCGAGAAGGGCGCTTCCGAATGCTCGGAGGACATAGATTACGCATTTGTTAGTTGTTTCTATTCCTCCATAGCTGGCGCCACTTGACCTGGCGCCAGCTTGGGGACATTTTATTTGGTTTTACGTGACGCTTTCTTTAATGCCGGACAGACTAAAACGCAACCGCCAAGTCGCTAGCGTAATTACACATCCACGCCTTGCGGTTTGATGAGCTCCGTGAACTCATCTCGAGCCGAGGTGGTCTGGCACGGCGTGTCCCCGTACGGGTCCCATCACGTTGGCGATCCTTTGAAGGCGTGCGCGCAACACAGGGTCCATACCGGCACGATTCGTAGGGGCACGGGCCGGCACGGCAGCAACAGCGGTTAGTCAACGAACAGTGCACCCAGATACCACACAGAGTTGACGGCGAGCTGGAGCGTTGGAGTCGCCGGAGTAGACGCTGTCTCGAACAGCGCGTCAGCGGTGACATATGCCACGCGAGATGAGGAGGGGCATTCAGCGAGGAGGGCAAAGCTGTTTTGGAAGAAGGTAACGTAGGAAAGAGGGAAAGAAGCGATCGTCGCGTTTCGATCATCAAACGCGTGTAACTCCGCTATTACGGCACCGTTTCGAAAAATTCTCACGGCTACGTGTTCGTTGTAAACTCTAGCACAACTTCCTCACCTCAACTAAATTCCGACCGCTGGGTGGTTTTAGGGGGGTGGCAGTTTTCTTCACGGACGGGGCAAGTCGCGCGTGTGAACATGCGTGATCGTGATCGTATCCCAAATGCGTATGCCTGAGAATACCACTTCCGCTCTTCGGCAAACCTAGCCCCATATTTCCAAGCGGCACTGCAGAAAGAACCGACGCTCATGCGGTGCAAAGTTTTGTCTGCTGACACGGAGGTAGTGTTTCTTTACGTTTATGCTGGTTGTCCCAGAGTTCGATTTTGTAATATTAGGGTTGTCTCGGGATTTCAACACACGTGACCATGTTACACTCAAACCCCGTTATAACGAACACAGATATAACGAATTATCCGTTATAACGAAGTAAATGAAGAATAGCCTTGTCATAGCTACAGTGTTATAAATAAACGTTTATAACGAATTTTCGGATATAATGAAGTTATTTTCGTGGCAGATGCAACTTTGTTATAATGAGGTTTGAGTGTATCTCCGGTCAGGACCTGAACTAGCTGGCTGACCTCTGGCTGCCAGCGAGATGCCAGGAGTTCGAAAATCGAAGAGTCCCTCCATGTTTTTTTGAGAAATAAATGTTTTTTGCCCTTGCACCTCAATATGGGCTTGTCAGCCTCAATTTTTACTTGATTCGGATCGTACGTTTTCCCGGATCGTATGTTTATTTTCCGCGTTTTTTTCGGAAACGTATCAACGAGGTTCTACTGTACTTCAAGTCGGCAACCTCGAGTCATCAAAAACAGTGCAAGAAGCAGATGGCAAATTAAGGCACAAATGATGGAAACAAGTATTTCATGGAGCTTTAAGAGGACTGTAAACGCAAAGGATGGCACCTCTCTTATTGAGGCTGGAACTGGCTCCTCGAGGACAAGAACATTGAGCAACAAATATATTCGCAACAGGGTTAAAGCTGTATCTGCTGCGGAGAAATTCTGGAGATGACTCAGTACATTGCAATCGAGCGCAAAGCTTTTTTTCGGCCAGCCAGAACCGTAGGGAATACCCGTTACGCTTGATAGAAATGCTGTCTGGTCAGCAATGAAGACAGCACCAAGAGACGATCAGAGAATTGGTGCATATGTAAAAAGTGGGGGTTGGGCGAGAAAAAGATGGGAAAGGGATTGTCACAAATTTATGTAACCTTGAGAAACATAAAATTCCCAGTTCAGAAGGTAATGCCATTGATGTCATCGTAATTAGGGATGGGCAAATATTTGGGCGTTTCGAATATTTGAATTAATATTACAGTATTCGAATTCGCTTCGATACGAATTTAGATTATTCGAAATTTCGAAGTATTCGAAATGCACGAATATATGTATACATTTGACTGCACATAACCCCCTGTAAAGATGGTTTCACTGCAGCATCTGGTTGCTGTGACGTGAAACAAACCATCAAGCGGAATCTGCACTGCCGCGAAGCCACACTTCAAGGTTAAATGTACATATTTTATTTTAAGTTTAAAAGCGTGTTATATGGGCTTATATGCACTAAGTATAGTCATTTTTAAATTGTAACGTCCACTTATAACCCTACTGCTATTCAAGTCTTGAATACTATTCAAGGCTGCTTCATTTGAAACCAAAAACGTGACTGATGCCTAGTTCCAATCCTTAAAAATATTGTGCAAGGGTCATGACGAAAATGCTCATTTTTCTTAATAATGTGCGGTAAATACTATTCGAACTATTCGATTCGAAATTATTCGACCAAATCACTATTCGCTTCGGATTCGCTTCGAACCCCAAGTTCACTATTCACCCATCCCTAGTCGTAATCATCATAGGTGTCGATGCTCGAAGCAATACCAGCATTAGTCTAGTTGTGGTGGAGTTTGTGCTCCTATATATAGCTTGCACGTGACGTCACAGACAGATTTTCTGCGCTGGTTCACAAACATGGCAACCACCGTGACTTTTTTATCTCATTAGAGTGTCATTTCAGCGGAGGACACCCAGTCATTCCTCCCCGCACATTCTTTTGTGCGCTACCCACTTTCTTTTGTTCGCCAGCCGCGTCAAGGGGGAACACAAAGGATTGGAGAGGGCACGGGAATTAATCTGATGTCACCGTTTCTTGCTTCGCGCGTTCGAGCAAGAGTTCACCCTATCTCAACCAGTTGGTTCGCAAAGATGGCGGCCATGGTGACGTCAATGCAAGCTATGTATACATAGGCTGTGTTACAATACTCCCCGTAGGCAGCTGAAGGGCAGCTAAGCAGACAGCAACCATCTTTAGTCTTATTCCAATCTTGACAAAACCATCAGAAACGACAGCTTCGCGAAGCCAGTGTCAAAATAAAAAATGATGCCAGCTACTGGGCTTGGCAATATACCTGGAAGGTTCATCCAGTCATGGAAAGACACAGTTGTGCTTCCTCATGCACCTAATGTACAGTCGTGTCCACGTCTGTAGAGCACGCGGCAGTTGTGGGCTCTGACGTGGTCAGTATGACTATTAGGCCGCGCATGCTCCTGACACACCACCTCAGAGCCTGAAACTGCCGCAAGGTGTCGTCCTGCAGAGCAAAAACTGGCTGCTCACGCGCTCTACACAGATGTGGACGTGGCTGTACAGTACGTTCAGCTTTTCATGTGTTTGATTGCGAATAAGCTTTAAATGATGATTTTATGTCCTTTGCTTACCTTTTTCTCATCGTCATGAGGTTGCGTCATGTTGCGCAGACGTCTTCCAGATGTTTTTCATTATTTGGACTACTCAGGCTCAAAGCTGTCTTCTTAACTGTCAGCATAGACTGTCTACATTGCTGGTTGGAATTGGAGCGCACCCATGTTTTGTAGCGAAGCCGTCTTAGTCTACCCATTGCCCTAGTAGTAGTAGTAGTAGTAGTAGTAGTAGTAGTAGTAGTAGTAGTAGTAGTAGTAGTAGTAGTAGTAGTAGGAGTAGGAGTGGTAGTGGTAGCAGCAGAGGAGAAGTAGGTTTTAAGCAGGTCATGTGACCAGAGGGGGTGGGGGGTGAATAATGAGGTAATAATACAATATGATGATGATGATGATAACGATGTCTGTCTACACGGTGCAGTTGTCATCTTCTTCATAGTAGTAGGCATCACGCAGGTCACATGACCAGAGAGGGAGTCGATAAAGAAATGAATAAAACTAAATATATTTCCTGATGAAAGGGGCAACAGCCTCGCTGTCTCATGATATTGACTGTGTGGAACCGGCTGCAATTTTTTCTGTGGCCGGCCCCACCCCGCTGGCAGAGTGGACGGAATTCACTGTGCTGACGCTTGCATGTCGTCTATCTGTGCAGCATATCACTGTGTTTCGTGTCCGCCGTGTACGCACTGCTGGTAGCCATCCCCGTGGGTCTGATGCTTCTCCAGCAGCTCTGGCTCATCGCCATCAACACTACAATTTACGAGATGCGCCGGCACAAGATTGGCATCCACAGCCGCGGCGTGTGGAACAACTGCCGTTCCTTCTGGTGCCCCAGCTGAAGGTAGCTTGCGATGCTCCACGCAACAACTGTCCCTTGCGTTTTCCTCTCTTTTGTGATCCCCGCTGTCACTTCCAGAAAACTCTTATTTATTTGCCATCATGTTTCATGGGATCTTTAGAAAAACGTGTAGTTACTCATTCTTGTCAGCTTCTGGCTGTACATTGTCCTTGTGCAAGGTCGGACCAGGCAGGGGATCCACTCTTCCGTCGCATGAAGGTCAAGCATGTGGTGCCCCAAGTGCATGTTCCGCCCGAGTAGCGCTGAGGCACATTTTTGGCTGCGTGAAGCATACACCATAATGTCTCAACTTCCGACTAGTTTTTATTTGTGCTGCTACCTCGGGTGTTCTGTGAAACTTGAAGGGCTATGTAGCATGTGCTCACTTTGGGGCATTAAGGGTTGAAATCGACGTGCTACTTAAGGGCTAGTCATAGCTCAACCGCGAATTTTTGTGGTTCAGACTGCACATCTGTATTGTAGTGGTACGACTGCATCACCTCCACTTAAGTACAGATGCATACATGCCTCTGCGTGAATGATGCGTGTGTAGGGCAGTGTGGGAATTTCCTGCTGGGAAGTCTGTTGAGATTACCTGGGGGAGTATAGGCAGGAGGAACATTTTTTATTCTTTTAATATTGCCGCGAACTATGCCTCGGCAATATTGTTGGTAATTAATGGTAAGTTGGAAGGTCTTTTTATGTGTTTAACATACCAAATTTTCAAGCTTTTCGCTACATTTTAAACAGAAGCAAGCTCTTGGGTATGTATGCTCTCTTTAATAAGCTGCCAAAGGTAGCACAGAGGCACTTAAGAGAGTAGCAGGCAGCTAAGGAGAATCTCCCATTGCTTGAGTGTTTAGGACTTTTCCTCAGGAATCAGTGCTCGCTCCAACGATCTCTTATTGCTGTTTTGTTGCTCCGTGATATAGCCTATGTGAAACTTGATGAATATTCTATGGTCTTTCAGTTTGTGTTCTTTGATTGAGTTGTGAAAATGAGCTGTGGTTGCCTTGTATGATGATGTTGCTTATGATAGGCGTGTACATAACTAAGTCAAGGACGTGTTCTTTCTTGCTTACTCCATCCCCCCTAGTGATTTTCGTGTTTACAGAAAGCTGCTGTTGCGGCTTTTCGCAAGTATTATACACTGTGGAACGTTCCATTTGTGTCAAGTACTTCATTCTTAGTACTTGTGCTTCTGTGCCGCAGAATGCAAAGAAATAAAAAACACCTCACTTCAAAAGTACACATTGCTTTATTACCAAAAATAACTGCCTTAACAGATCTTAAAACGATGCGAGTGGACAAAGAAAAAAGTGAAAATGTTTATTCATGACAACAGATGAGAGAGAGAAAAAAAAGTAGAATAGCCCTGTATGACAAGAGTTTTATTGAATTAAACTAAGCACTGAAGTGTTGCAAGAACTCTGTATAAAAGCATGGATGGAGGAAAGAAACTAGGAAGGACCATCATGTCAAAATTATCTTTGCCAGCCAGCTCTCTGATATTTTTTCTCTCTCCTGTGCCCTCAAAAGTCGGCCCACCACATGACCTCTCCGTCTCTTTAAGCGGCCTCGACGAACTTGGCCTAGAATTTTCTTCCGTGTTTTGAGTGATGGGCACCTGTGTAGCTGCGCTGTGCACATTTTATCACAATATGCTTTTGCAACTTTGGTTGTTTCTTGCACCATGCACAACACAGCAGTAGCAGACAATCCCATGCTGTTGCAATGTGATCACATTCCGGGCTGCCTTTGATTTATTTCCCTCGCAGTTTCTTTCCTTCCTCCACGAATACAAGTCTCGAGACAAACATGTTCAATTCAGGATCAACCACATGCTGCACACACTGCAATTGGTTGGAATAATACATCTGGTCAGTGAGGCTGTTTGCTCATAATTATGCCTCATTTGTTGAGATTTGAGCTCTTTTTTGATACAGTGGACGTCAACAAACTGCACATCATTGAGCTGTTGTAACATCACATGCAAATTTTTTTTTAGAAGTATTTCCAACTGAAAACAACGACCAAGGACGAGTTATGTGAGCGATGCAGTCACGGTGACTTGAGAAAGACACTCAATTCTTCCAAGCAAAAGTGAAGATTGGCGACTCTCTTACAGAATTTGCTCTGATTCTCAAGTTGTCACAAAATGGTATTAAATATTGCGGCAGCTCGGTGTCGAGCTGAATCGCATGAGTGGTGACATACACAATTGTCTGCCGGCTAACATTCTGCACGTATGCAATGCCAGAGTGAAAGCGCAAGCATTAGAAACAAACTTAGCTGAAAATAGTCTTTGATTTGCGGGTAGGAGCAACAATTTACTGCAGGCATCAGAAAAATGGTTATCGTTCACATAACTGCTGCACTCAATACAAAGTAATACACACTAGAAAACTGCACAGAACTGGGAAGAGCAAGCGTTGAAAGGGACAGTGAGAAAATCCGTTGAACCAAGATGCACAGTTTGTAGTTTTATTGAACGTGCCAGGTTTTCGCTGGTCTGCGCAGCCAGTGTGACCCGATGATGGTTTTCAGCAGAAGCGTTGGTCAAAAAAGCCAGCCGTCGCACCGCTCCTTTGTTTGGCACAGCAGGTAATGTGATGCTGAGCTATGAACTGTTGGCCAAATGTGCATTTAAATTTTTTCAACCCACTTGGCAACGTAGCCAAGTGGGTTGTTACATTATAAGAATTTTCATACTCTTACTGGATGGTAATCTGAGACTGCAATTCCATCTGAATCTGGTTAATACGTGGATTTACCTAAGAGCACAAGTCTGTTTCTCTAGAGCATACATAATACCCCTGTCACACTGGCAAGTTTAGTGTCATTTTGAGCGAGTGCACTTACGCCCCCAGAATGGCACTTTGGCGGTGCGCTGCTACACGAGAAAGGGAAGTGCACTTTGGAAATGATTGTAATGGCGATGGGTACTTAAGTAGCACAACAGGTATGTGTTATTTCAGGCAATGTTTCTTAGGTAACACTGTGTTACAGCTATAACCAGCCCTTAAAATAAAATTTACGTACAATCGCGGCGGCTGCAGCCATTGCACAGCGTGCGCTGAGCATGCCCCTGGTGGTCGTGGCTGTAAACTGCCCGAGAACGAGAATAGCAAAGTAGTGTTTTGTATTATAGTATGTTTTAATGCATAAAAATATTCCTAATGAAGAAAAGGATAGTTCAAAAATGCTATGAACTCGGCTTCGGATAATAATTTATTTATTTTCGAGACACTGCTATCGAGGCTAGACACTCCATCTCGGTGAAGTGAGTTTGGCGAACGCACTCGCCGGCAAGTGCGCTTTGCAGCGAGTGTCATCACTAAAACGTTCCCATGTGACAGCGTGCGAATGGCACTAGCGGCGAAGTGCACTCCCTCAAAGTGCACTTAAGTTGCCTCGTGTGACAGGGGTATAAGTCTAGATCTGAGAATGAAACAGGGTGACTGAAACAAGGATGCAAAATGACAAATACCACATGACAAGTGCAGATAGCCAACTGAAAGTTTAAGAAAACCAGCCTTTTAGTATAGATGTGTGCATGTCTATCGGGAATTGTATAAGAGCCCAGCCTTCTTCAAACAGACATTCACTTGACTGTCAGCGCCTGTCCTGTGGCATTTGTTCCTTTGTGTCGTATGTTGTAGTTGTGCCGTTTCATCCTCGGTTGTTAAATATGAACCAACTAGCCCTCAAAATTGTCATTAAAAAAAAAAAATATGCACTTCGTGACACGCTTTCCATGCCCAAAAAATTTTTTGTATTCACAAGGGCTGCCCTGTCTCGCCTCAGAAGGTTTATTTCCTTTTGTTTGCATGCACCTAAAAAGGCAATGACATAATAATAGAGTGGCGAACCTAGTTACACACACTTAAAACACACACACAAAGAGATAAATTCGAACTCAAAATTGCCGCCTCTGTGCTCCGCACCACTAACAGCAAACGCCATTTTGACAAGGCTCGTGTGACACCAACGAGTGTGGGGACAGTTGTGTGGCTCAAGCTTGTAAAATTTGGTCTCGTGGCCCTTTGAAATGTGTACAGAGCCAATTCCATTTTATTACATTAACGCTGAACAAACAGATAACGGCACTTTAAACATGTCCGTATATGGCAATCATATTTGAACAGCAATACAAATAATTACATTTGATGTCTTTTTAAGCTCAAATTTTAATGTTGCTACTTGCTCCTTTAAAGCCACATTCAAGTGTCCCATTGGCTGCACACATTAGCTCGATTTAAAAGTTAAAATCTGCTCACTGCTTCGAATGAATTGGTAACAGGATAATACACAAGTGCATCAACCACATCCCCAAATAAAAGGCTGTTTACAAAAAGAGTATAGTAACAGTGACAGGCAGTTTTTCAAGACATCCGATACCACAGCCACTGCACTTAGACATACAATGTATAATGCCCCAAAATGGAATGAGACAATTACCAGCTATCAAAATTGCTTCAGCAGAATGGCGTGCTTATGAATAATTTAGCTCAATGGCTTGCTTATGAATAATTTAGCTCAAGTGTTGCTGGAGACTGTGTCAAGGCAACGGTACCACTGAATATGTGACAGAAAAGAGAAAAGGGGAAGGGAAGTTTGGCACCACTATTTTTTTTTATGGGCTTTTAATCTTATTGCAGTACCTTCTAGCCTGCTGTCTCGCTTTTTTCCCTTGCCTTTACCCCTCTGGGCTTTCTGCTTGGTCTTCACAGTCGCTTTAATTTCTGTGGATTAAAAAAAAAAAAAAAAAAAAAAAAAGAGTTGCCTATTGATCATTCAATCGTATATGGAAACATTTAAGCTGCTGTAGTAATGCCACAGTCGCCAGGGGCGTGTCGCTATCCATGCCGCGCAATGGCCATGTCCCAAATCCTGTTCGTAACAATAGCATGCCATTACATAACAGACATTGCCTAGAATAGGGTATAATATCTGTTGTGCTCACTGGTTCATCCGCTGCAATTACTATTAATTAAAAAGCAAGCTTTCTCGTGGAGCAGTGCACCACCAAAGTGCACTGAAAATTTTTACTCTAGATTTGCCCGTGTGACAGGTGGTAGCACGATAGAAAGCTGAACAAGATAACATGCCGGGGATTTGTGATTTGAACTGTGAATCCCTACGAACTTTTTTGTGTTGTCCTTTTGATTCCTCTTAGTGTTACGAAGTGCCACATTATTTACATGATGAGCCAAGTTTACGGTTACTTGCCAAAGCTGTGTGCGGTGCAATTAACTGCCGTACATTCTCGCAAGAACGTGGCCCCATGATATGAACAGCTAATCGCTCTACTAATAATATATGTTTTATCACCCTAGTTGTTGCCTTGGCTAAAATGAGCCTTCTTTAATGCAAATGCTGAAGAAAGAAAATTCTCCAGCATGATGGTTTGAGTTGCAGGTTGCACATGAGGGCGCACCGTGCAAAATTTTCTTTCTACCAATGCCAGTTTGTTAAAATTAGTAGGCACCCTTTAAGTTCATTTAAAATTATAAAAGTTGGATCGACGCAGTTTGACAGCAGTTCATTCGCTTTATGAACCTTCTCACTACCCAGACCTGTTTAGCTATTTGACACTTGTGCATGGCATTGACTACAAAAAAAAAAAAAAAAGAGGATAGCTTCTTTGTTTTGCCACAGCACAGCCTGTCTCAATACAACCACCGTCGCTTGCAGTCTTGCAGTAAATGTGCTGTCACCGACATTCACGCATCTTACCAAACACACATGCACACACGCACAACTCCACATTATACATAAAGACAAAAACAGTATGTACAGACATTTGCACTTGATTTTATCATCGGCAGAGTAGGATAGTGTTATATGAAAAATAAGGAGCGACGATATGACACTGCAAATTAAAACACACACGATATGATTACCACAACAGCAGTGTTACACATTGTTGGCCAATCATTTTTGGCTCCCTGTCAATGCCCTGTCGACAATTGCACTCACTGGTCAATGAATACGTACTCTGGCTTGGCGCAGGAACTGTTTCGTCAGTAACGTGCTTGCCTAAATTAACGCACGCTCTCGGTTTCCCGATTGGGCAAACAGCAGTGCAGATACATGCATGCCTCTCGCCCACAGTTTTTCTTGGAAGAATGGAAAAGAACGGTGCCCGTGAATTACCTGCAACAATTCGCAAAAAAACTGAAAGATCACTTCTTCAGACAACGCATCTGACCATGACGCCTTCTGGTGGCGAATGTCAGCCTCGGTAAATTGATAAAGTTCATACGGAAGACTGATGTTAAGCTCACAGGTCAGGAGTTGTTTTAGCCTACACTGTATACTTTTTTCTGAACTATTCAGCCACGGTGTGTGAGAAGAGGCTATAACAGTCGCACTGCATTATCACACCGGCTGCCCACTAGCAGCGAATGTGATTGGTGCAGAAGTTGTACTTATGCATGCGCTTGTACTTGATTGCAATTGTGTTTCATAGGATCTCAGTGGGCCTGTACACTTTTGCTAGAGGTGGTGTTAGGAAAGGTCATCTTTGATTAAGCCTTTTTACCTCAAATGCAATGGGTTTGGACAGATCAACAAACAGTAACACATGTAAGACTTTAGGATATGCTACAAACTACAACATATTCACTATTACTTCCTTTTTTGTTTCTACATTGAAAAAAATGCATCACGAGGGCCCTTGCTGTTGCACACTGACAAGGTTGCCGGCATTGCCCCTTCTCCCTCCCCCCCTCCCTCCCCCCCCCCCCCTCTCTCTCTCTGCGTAATGTGAATAGAAAAATTACTTAACTACAAAGGTCACCGAGTTTATTTATATCAACAAGGAAGCAGTAAGCAGCAAACATGGGAGTTTTTTTTTCTTTTTTTTTTTTGTAAGAGTTCACCGAGTGGACTACCGCATTTCAGTGCATGCTGATTGGATAGAGCTCTTGAGTCCCTGCAGTGACGATTGGCGGGTGTTCTTGAACACTATCCAATCAATGCACACAAGGTCTATGCTTAGAGAATGCCCCTGTGGACTGTATCGGGAAGCACCAATACGACTGGAAAGCACAAGAAAATGGTTTTGAGCTAGCCACCCACAACACCGAGGGAATGCCTGGGGTCTGCACTGCTGAGCACCCAGCGGGCGTGTCCTGCAGATTATTACCAAACCGTGCTGGCACATAGCAGCCTTCACTTTCAAAGTGCGCTGACAAGGAGTGCTCGTGATGGACGTATTCTGATAAGCTTGAGGGGAAAACAGGCGGGGTTTTCAACGTATCACAAGATATAGTGTTCGAGCAGCACTGGTGATGCCAACCCTGTTGAGAGTTCTTGAAAAATGATGGCAGCAGACTTGGAGCAAAGGGAAAGCGGCTGATACTGTGGGCCAGAAGCAGCTCAGTCCCGGAAACTGAGGGAAAAGAAAATTGGCAGGCAACTTAATCTCTGGATTGAGATTAAATGAAGGCAATGTTGGTGTTGTGACAGCCGGTAGCCAGCAGTGGCTAGTTCTAGCGAGCGCTGGTAGTGTGCAAGTTAATATGGTAGTTGAAGTAGCGTGACTCCATGAGATGCTCTGTTAAAGGCCAACTCCGGCGATTTTTTGGCCATGTTAAAGTAATGGTGCTTTTATGTTCCTGAGACGCTCCTGTTACAGGGCCCGATAGCAGAAATACTCGGCAAACTGGAGAATAATTTTAAATAAGCTAAAAAGCGCAACACCGAAACCGAAACCCAACCGAGTGTACTGTCTACGTATGACGTAGACGTTGTTACGAACGAACCGGAAGTCGTGCAAGGCGTGCCGGTCACGCCGGCGCGGAGTATGAAAACTGTGACAGCCGGGACGACCAGCGAAGCGCCGGCCAAACCAACACTGTCTGTCGCCTTGTGCACAGCAGACGCTCGCTGTAGCGGCCGAAGCGCCGAAGTTAGCGGTGCCCTCGGCTGCGTCACTTCCGCCGCCTTACCAATACTGACGTCACAGACGCAATGTTGCCAATAATTGTGGGAAGCCAGGAGGGCGTTTGTAGACAATCTTTAAAATTCATTTGCAAACAACCTGCGCATGTCTCAAGCCTGTAATTTGGCATAAATGACGGAAACGTGCAAAGGAACGTACCCAGCGAATTTCATTGACATCCATTGACCTCGAAAAATCGCCGGAGTTGGCCTTTAAGGGTTCAGACAGGTTTCAGAGATGAAAAGTTCAAGTGTATGCAAGGAGCTCCAAGGCCCTGCCAAAGGTTTTTGAAGTACAAAGAGCACAGAAATCTTCTAAACACTGAATCCGATTATTGCACTAATACTGTAATGTGCAATTATAATAATGTTACAATTACTACACCAAAGAAGCCCAAACTTGATCTTAATGTTTTACAAAGGTCTAGAGTGAGACAAAAATTAACTTTTTGAGTTCAACACTAACAACAAACAAGACAAGGAAACAGGTAATAGAAAATCTCACTGAAACATGGCTGCTGTGGCCAGTAATAGAAACCGTTGCCTCGTGCATAGCTGCTCAGTGATTACGGCTGGTCGGAACCGAGCATATGCTTCGTGACACTAACCCTTTGGCTATTGAACATGGCTTAATGAAACACCTATCAGCAAGTTATTTTGGGCGTCCAGGTGCACTTCAGTGACTTTCCTAGAGCTTAGAGGTCTTGGGTCTTCATTAATGCAATAACAGCGGCATGTCTACAGCATCTTTTTAGTACTCCTTTATAAGTCTACTGTGAGGTGAAGGCCTCTTAAAAGAGAGAGCCTTCAGCTTTCCTGATCTTGCGTGAGCTGCCTTCATAATATGCCTCCAAACTGTCATGTCATCGCACTAATACTTTGCCATTCGTAACTGCATTCCTTTGCTCTTGGTTCCTCATTCTATTGCACTCTATAGACAGCCAGTTTTATGCATTACATGACCTGCTTAACTCTACTTGCTCACAACTAATGTCAACTTAGGAGCACAATGGAAAACACAATGCCCTTCATCTCGGAGATGACTTGTACGTATACACCAGCTAATCGCAGAGACAGTGACATAGCCAGGAGGTATCTCACTGGTATCTCTTGGCTATGTTATACTGTTCTGAAAAGCGCCCCACATACAAGATTACAGCAAATATGCAAGCATATTGCCGGTGTTTTGTGATGCATCCTTGACACACCTCTCGAAGAATGTTCCCTCTAATGGTTACCGACATTATACACTGACCTGCAGTGCCTGCCTTCATTTAAAAGAAAAAATTTTTGTGTGGCTGCTGACATAAGCAGGAAAAATAACCTAACATCCACTAAAGTGTAATTGTTGTGCCCTTCTGAAAGCTTATTGCAGTGGAGAGCCATCTTCATCTGAGTGCTTTGTATTACGCTTGCTTTTAAAGCAAGCGTAACATGCACATACACTCTTACACACACCACAATGTTTACATGTGATGGCTCCTGCCCCTGAATGAAAATTTCCTGACGCTGTGCCCCTAGACTCACCTTAGGTAGGCTCCTTATTTCCGCCTTCCTCGGGGTCTCCCACGTTTCCTGCTAACAGCTTTGGGTTCTGCATGGTTTGGCTGCGGAACTGTCAATGTCCCCTGTGGAAGAGCAAATGCAACATCACTTGAGTTCGTTGATTCTGTACAGTCCTGGCACACAGGAATGTTGAACAATGATTACTGTTTTAGTGCTCCGAACAAGCATGGTGATGTCGAACCTCATCACTCGCTTTGTGATTAAAGCTCGTCGAATGGGGAATGTCATTGGAGCCAACATTTCAACAAGAAGACTTGTAAAAGTCGTCCATTCTTTAATATGCTCCATGGTAGCACCATACACATAGTACCATAGATGAAATATTGATATAATGGCCTTCATCCCACACTTAAGCTGCTACGAGTGCTAGTCAAACCCCAATAATGTAAAGAACACCTGCATGATAAATTATCAGACTTAAGGAAAAAATTTTTCGGTGTTTCTTGTTGATATCATGCAACATTAGATCCACCCAATGAAACAGGATATGTAACAAAATACTAGACTGGCACTTTTGCTCCTGCAGTTCTTTGCTCGCAGGACACTGGACTGGCAGTTTCTTGGCAGCACAGGCTCGACGCTGCCCAAGGTGCATGCAACTCATCTTGTACATAACACTGGTACCATGTGGTGATTAATAATCGCTGTCAGACCCTATCCAGATCAGCTTTCTTTATTGGAATTGATTAGGGATGGGCGAATTTCGGGCATTTCGAATATTCGAACGAATATTAAAGCATTCGAATTCACTTCGATACGAGTTTAGATGTTTGAAATTTCGAAGTATTCGAAATGAACGAATATATCTATATATTTGACCACACATAACTCCCTGTAAAGGTGGTTTCACTGCAGCGTCTCGTTGCTGTGCCGTGAAACCACCCATCCAGGGAAAATCTGCACCGCCGTGAAGCCACACTTCAAAGTTAAATGTACACATTTTTTTTTTTAAAGTTTAAAAGCGTGTTATATGGGCTTATATGCACTAAGTATAGTCATTTTTAAATTGTAACGTCCACTTATAACCCTACTGCTATTCAAATCTTGAATACTGTTCAAGGCTGCTTCCACTTCATTACAAACCAAAAACGTGACATTCACTCATACCTAGTTCCAATCCTTAAAACTATTGTGCAAGGGTCATGATGAAAATGCTCATTTTTCTTAAAGGGGCCCTGCAACACTTTTCGAGCATGCTCAAAAAGCGTTGCCGATCGGTAGTCGAGGCTCCCGAGAACACGCGAGCCAAATATTATAGCGATGCGCACGGCCTGGAATTTACAATAAATTCTCAAAGTCAGCTGAAAATCGCTCCCTCTTCTCTCGACAAATGATGTATTAGTCCACAAAATATGACGCGATTGTCGGCAGTTCCACCATTGGCTGATGTTATAATCACGATAACACCCTCATTATTACTTTCGTTGTTAATTTTGAGTTCAATAAGTAGATAATATGTATGTTTATATTCTGTTATCGCGTTAAAAACACCAAACAAACATTAATATTAGCACTTCCGGTCTCACCGACAGCTCGTCTGCTCGTAGTTGCGTGGTTCCGTTTTCTTCGCCATGCGCAGTGCCGAAAACGTGAATATTTCTGTGCTTTTGACCATCGCCGGTTGCCGTTGAGAGTGGCAGCCGTTCGAGTGTTGCCTCGTCTGCTGAGAACTGCATCGTTGGCACGTTCTCACGACCGACCGAGGCACGGACGCAGCGTGTCTCCGATAACAATGCTGGCGTCCGGTAATGGCGGCGCTTCGGGGTCGTCTGCCAGTGCCGTCTTACGAGGCGGTGTATCGGAGTATGGGCCGAAACCGATCTCGGCTGTCATTCGTTCCAAACGAGCGCGCAGGTTTGCTTCCATGGTTGGCAAAGCGATGAAAACACTACGGCATTCGAGGTGCACACCCAACATTACCAAACCGACGCGCAGTTTTCAAGCACGCGCGATACACAGTGCGATCGGCTCCGCTCGACGAGAACGACGCAAGCCGACCGGAAGTGGCGGCACAGACCACGTGGTTGCGCCCAGACGTCAGAGAGAAAAAAATGAAAAAATTTCCGCCGGCGCTCTTGGGCAGAGCCTCGCTCATCTGCGCTCCCTTCCTCGTCTCGCTGCCTAGCTCTCCGCACGCTCGCGGCGTTGAGTTGAGGGAGAAAGCTGCGGAACGTGATCTCTATAATTTGGTAACACCACTTAGACTTGACAGATTCGAAAAATTTTTGCGGCATATGACTCGTGAAGAGTCATACGTCAGTAATGAGACTATTCCAATACAGTCAAACCTCGATATATCGAACACGGACATATCGAATTATTGCCTATATCGAACGGTTCCTATATCACGTGGGAAATCACATGCATTTTTAATTTTTTATTTCGAACGAAGTTTGACGTATGATGGATATATCGAACTCTGCCACCCCAAACCGCCCGCGCTCCGTTGACAGGCGGCGAGCTTTTCCGCCGCGCTCCATTGACAGGCGGCGAGCTTTCCCGCAACTCTCGAAAATAGCGGTAGCGCGGTGGGCGTTTACGACTGCTGCACACATCGATGGCGCCGAGTGCGCCACTTGAACGTAGCGGCATACGCACGCCGCAGCCTTGCAGCAACGACGCACTGCACTTGTTGCACCAGCTCCTCCTTGATAGTATCATAGTATCGCCAGGCATCCGTCGCATCGGTCGTTGTGCTCGTGTGTTAGGCCTGCCGCGCGTTGTGGTGTGTGTAGCGATGGCTGCAGACGCGAAGAAACGGACGACCCTGACTTTTGCAGCAAAACTGGAAGCAATCCAGCGCGTTGAGAATGGTGAGAAGTCGAGCGTCGCAGACGGGTTAGGCATACCAAGGAGCACATTGAGTACTCTGCTCAAAAACAAAGCCGACATAAAGGCCAAGGCCGAGAAGAGTCAGCACTCGGGCGCGCGGCGTGTACGCAAAGCTGCTTTTGAAGATGTTGAGAAGTCTCTCCACAAGTTGTTCATGGACGCAAGGGCCCGAAATATTCCTGCATCGGGGCCGATGTTGCAACAGAAGGCAAGGAACTTTGCATTCATTCTCGGCGTCGAGAATTTCAGTGCGAGTAACGGTTAGCTACAACGTTTTAAGACTCGTTTCAACATTGTCGGGAAGACTGTGTCGGGAGAGAGTGAGGACGCCAATGATGAAGAAATTCAGAAGTGGCTTGATCATGAGTGGCCCAAAGTTCTCGCCAAGTATGAGCCGAGCCAAATCTTTAATGCTGACGAGACGGGCCTGTTCTGGCAAATGCTTCCGCGGCAAACGCTGGACACTCGCGGGGACAAGTGCCACGGGGGCAAGCAAGGCAAGGCCCGTGTGACGGTCCTATTGGCTGCCAATATGGATGGGAGCACGAAGCTGCGGCCACTTGTAATTGGCAAATTTAAAACCCGGAGGTGCATGCGGAACTGCCCCAATATTCCGGTGACTTATGCCTGGAATAAGAAGTCGTGGATGACGAGGGATATTTTCCTCAAGTGGCTGAAGGCGTGGGATTCGGACCTGGTGCGTCAGGGACGGAAGGTATGCCTTATCGTCGATAACTGCACGGCACACCACACCGACGCCCAGCTGAGCAACATCGAAGTGGTATTTCTGCTGCCCAACACCACTTCGAAGCTCCAACCGTTGGACCAGGGCATTATCCGCACATTTAAGTCTTATCTACAAGCGTCGGCTGATCGACATTTTGCTTGTAAGACTCCGGATGGGCCAAGATCTGAAGATCGATCTTTTGGGCGCCATCCAAATGCTCAAGGCGTCGTCGGAAGACGTCAAGCAGTCGACGATAGCCAACTGCTTTCGGCATGCGGGCTTCGGTGGACGCGCTGACGAAGCATCAGTGGAAGAATCCGAGGAAGCTGGGTTGGCATGCGCAGATGAAGAAAGCGAGCTCGCCGAAACGTGGAGCAGGCTGGAGAGCTTTGTTGGTGCGGAGCCGCAAAGCATGTGCATCGAAGGCTTCGTTGGAGGTGACGAGAGCACTGGTACAACGGCGGAGCTAACGGATGTAGAGATCGTCGCCGAAGCTACCGCTGAGCAGCCGAATGAAGACGCTGCCGAGGTGGATCCCGCAAGCGCTGATGGTGCCCCGCTCCCGACATCAGCTGAGGTCGTAGCCGCTTCGGCCCTTGCGCGCCGCCACTGCAGCGCGATTGAAGGCACCGGCCTTTCACTTGTGGATTGCCTGGACTATGTTGAGGACGCAGTCGTCAAACACGCCATTGCCAACAAAAAGCAGGCTACTCTTTTTCAGTATTTTAAGCCAACACAATAAATACTTTGTTTGAATCTTCAAGTGAGTATTTACTGCACCACGATTGGTTCGTTGGTTGTTTTCCACAAGTTTTTGACGCATTTTTTACGTGATTTTTTATATCGAATTCTGGATATATCGAACTATTTTGCGATCGCCGTGCCGTTCGATATATCGAGGTTCGACTGTATAACTAAGAAAGGTGTTGCAGGGCCCCTTTAATAGTGTGCGGTAAATACTATTTGAACTACAGTGGAACTTCGATTATACGACTTTCAGGGGACCGCGCAAAATCGTCGTATAATCCGGGCGTCGTATAATCGAAAAACCGAGAATATAGGCAGTGACGGTCATTTTTGCCCCACAACAGCGGGCACATAATGCCTAAGAAAGTCCGCGGCACAAACGTACGCTGCTCCGAGGAACGTAGATTAAATTAATTGAAAAAATGACAACCACGCATTTTATCGGAGGTGTGAACGAACCTTTATTTCTCACCTTTTAAAAAAATCTGTGATTTTCTTCTGAGAGTTTGCCCAGCCACGACGCATCAGCTTTCTTTCGATAGCTGCAACATCTGGCAGCAAGTCGCCGATCTCATCGCGTGCGCAAGCAAACCGCCGAATGTGGTCGACGTAGCACAACACGTCCGCGTAAGTCGGAACGGACACGCTAGCCTCTGCAGCGTCGTCCATCTCTTCCTCGTCGGAAGTTCCCGCAGTGTCGGGACGCACAGTTTCGATAATGTCATCCAGCGACACTTCACTGCACACTGCAACGTCGTCGTCGGCACCAACATAGTCCGCGAAAGATCCAGGCAGCTCCAGGCTGCCGAACTCTGGTTCATCGTCAACAGGCAGTGCAGCTTCACTGGTAGAACAAGCACCACTTCTATTAAAGCCGCAGTGCCTGAAGGAGTTGGCGATAGTTTCTGGCGTGACTGCGTCCCATGCACTAGCAATGTAGTGCATTGCGTCAAGCACAGAAAGCTTCTTATCCAACTGCTTGCGTTCCATGCCCGCCAGCCGACGCTGCACCAGAAACTTCCGATATTTCTGTTTCATGCACTTGATGACGCCAGCGTCAAGTGGCTGCAGCTGGCTAGTGCAATTGGGGGGCAGAAATACAACTTTCACATTTCTCAAATGCGACATATCTGATGGATGGCATGGCGCATTGTCAAGCAGAAGAAGAATCTTTCTGTTCTTAGCCCCCATTTTGGAGTCCAGCTGCTGCAGATATGTAGAAAACATAGCAGCCGTCATCCAGGCTTTCCGGTTGAACGTGTACTGGCACGGCAGCCTTTTCAAATTCTTGAAGCATCGCGGCTTCTCAAACTTGCCGATCACGAGGGCAGGAAGCTTTTCAGAGCCGTCTTCATTAGCGCAAAGCAATACGGTAAGACGCTCTTTGCTTCGCTTACCCCCATGACAGCTCTCTCCTTTGAATGCCAATGTCTGTTCTGGCTGCATATTATAAAATAATCCAGTTTCGTCTGCGTTGAACACGTCGGACGGTTTGTATTCCCGTATCAATTCCGGCAGCAATGCAGTCCACTTTTCTACAGTGTCGGAGCTGACTGACGCGCTCTCTCCACAGCAGCGGCTGTACACAACTCCACTGCGTTTTTTAAAGCGATCCAACCAGCCATTGGAGGCTTTAAAGTCGTCAATGCCGCAGCGCAATGCAACCGTCTCAGCCTTCTCCTTCAAAATTGCGCCATCCACGGCGATTCCTGAACTGCGGGCCTGACGCAACCACTCAACGAGGGCCTTCTCCATGGCAGCATATTTGCCATCTTTCGCGGCCTTCCTGTTCAGGCCGAACTTTGCCGCATTTAGTAGGATGCTGTCCTTCTTCGCGAGGATCGTTTTCAGCGACGACTCGGGAGTGTTCAGGTCGCGGGCAATGCTGGCCTTTGTTGCTCCGTTCCGCTTCTCTGCCTCCTCGATTATGCGAAGCTTTTCTCCGAGCGTCAGCGGTTTTCGGTTCCGCGACATTGCGAGACGCAGCACTCGCAACCAAGAATTCGAAAGCTTCCTCGCACACCAATGACCGAACACAGAAAATTTTGCACGTGGACACAGCAGCTGCGGCGCAGCACAACCAACCGATGAGGCAAACACGTGAAGGAATGGCTGAATGGCAGCACGGCAGTAGGCCTATTCGATTTGCAAGCTTCGACCAATCGCGAGCGGCTAAAACGCCCCAGCCCTCTGGTAGCTAGACAGCGGCGAGTTCCGGTTCCCGCGGCTGTCGCAAACATTGGCTCAACAATCGCCGTTCAACACGTCCGGTATAACGACACGAAATGTAGTGAAAGTTATCGTATACTAGAAAGCGAGCTCGAGATTATCTGCCATGTTATCTGCTCACAACGGTCACTACAAAACCACCCAAAAGAAGAGAGAGAGAGAAAAAAAAAGGCGACAACGGAAGTGCGCAGTGCAATGCGACAAAACGAATGCGCTCCGGCTGGCTCCGGCCAACGTTGGCTCTGGCTAGCTATGGCCGACCGCGTGTCGAAAAATTGAAGAGGCCCTGTGGTGGCAGCGCGGATACGAACTCGGTTCCTCGGTTTCCCGACTTTTTTCGCCCGGCCGCTGTGTGTTTGCGTGCCAGCCCGCGTCATCGTAGGTCTTTTTTTTTCTCGGACAGTCCAGCAAAGCGTCGTACGAGGCGGGGCCGGCGTAAAATTGCGTCGTACAATTGAGGTTTTTAATACATTATTTCTATGGGGGTTTTGCCGGGACCAAGCCAATTCGTCGTAAAACGCAGGTCGTCGCAGGACCGGGGGACGTATAATCGAAGTTCCACTGTATTCGATTCGAAATTATTCGACCAAATCACTATTCGCTTCGGATTCGCTTCGAACCTCAAGTTTACTATTTGCCCATCCCTAGAATTGATGGTTATCGCTGCTGCATGATCCAGTGATTTTGATAGAGTTCAAGCGAGCTCAAGAGCACCAGGTGTCATTAGTGGCTCCAAAGCACCGACTTAATTTCCGTATTATCCTGAAAAAAAAAAAAGTACTATCAAAGCACCCTCTTTTCAAGAAAATATTTCTGTTGTCATGATGAACTGTGATAAGCTAACAGTAGTCTGCTGATTGTCAGCTTTCAAGACTACCTGGGGTCATGGCTTTAACTGCCGATTTGCAAAGTATGCATGATTTTGGACATTTCAAATTTTCAGCATACCCTTGCTTATCAAGAGATTTCTGTATACACTCAAACCTCATTATAACAAAGTCACATCTGCCACGAAAATACCTTTGTTATATCCGAAAATTCGTTATAAACGTTTATTTGTAATACTGTAGCTATGACAAGACAATTCTTCATTTACTTCATTATAACCAATAATTCTTATATCCATGTTTGTTATATCGAGGTTTGCGTGTATTTTTAATGGGCTATGTTTACTTTTGTTGTTTTTAGCATTTTCTAGCACACCCCAGCTAGAGGGCGCAGACATCAGCCAAATCACAATCAAGGAGCATAACTGCAACGTGTGGATCGTGATCGTCTTGATCAGGATTGGGCCCGACAATCAGTACGAGATCACTCTGATATGCGCCAATACACTGAGCTGCAACAACTTGCATCAGAAACTGCACCGCAGATTGCTTCAGCACTTTCAAATGGTTGTACCTGAGGTCTATTTTTCGGCGGGCGGCCCCTCTTCCTGGTATACGCTTCCACTACACCGGGGTCCTTTTCGGGTTGGTGCTCGTTTCTGTCCTGTGAAGTGTTTCCAGACTGGTGTCCAGAAGAATGCTCAGACGGCTTCTTGGAAGGGTGGACAGGGTCCTGCTGCTCGTAGGATTTTCGCTCTGAGAGCTGCATGAGCACTGCCAGTGGGATGTCGTCTTCGGTGACATTCTTGAATGGCCTTTCCGGACACGAGTAGGTGCAATGCAATGTGCGCTCCTGTTTTGTCACAAAAGTTTTCCAACACCTCTGGCACCTGCGCAACATAGCCAGTAAGGTATGAGCAATACAGTACTGTGGTGAAGATGAGCGAAAGGAAACTAGGTCAAGGGCTCGTTTCTTTGTTAGACACTAGCCAACTAAAACCAACAGACAATGACTCTAAGGAAAGCCTTTGATTAGCTTCATTTTCTATGGTGAAGATGAGCAGTGCAAAGTGCTGAAGAGAGGAAATATGAATAAGGGAGGACTGAGGAAGCGGAAGACTGATGAATGAACACATCATCATTATTTCGCCTTCTCAGTCCTGCCTTACCCGTATTTCCGCACTCGAGTGCTTTGCGCTGCTGATCTTCACCATGAACATAAACCAACTCACCCACATCGCTATTTTTATTCAATACAGTACTAACAGTGCACTAAACAGTACTAACAGTGCACCGCTGATCGCAGTGAACACCCAGTGCACTCACTGTCAGGTGCGACAAAAATTTACCCCAACCTTTAGTTTTGACTTGCAATATTTGCATAGCCAGCGAAGATGTGAAAGAGCATTAAGACTGCAAATGTGCACAGGTCATAAGCCATGTCATGATGAGTCAGTGCTTTGGTGCTTGGAAGAGATAACGTCTGTATCAGAACATTGTAGTAGATTCTATTCCTTCAAGCACAAAAAAGGAATAGCAGAAGGTATTCTTTGTTGTGCTTCACCCATGTTACTACAGGTATCATCCAGCTGTGAATAGGGCTCGATAAGGAACAGAACAGACCAAAGGAATAGTTACATTATGACATGCCCCACACTGACGGAATAATAGTTCAGATTGCACTGCTGAAACGTGTGCACGGGTGCACTTAAATGCTAGCCATACTTTCAGAGGTGATAGAACTTCCTAGTAACTTTTGCAAGTAGAGGCGGCTACTGGTGATGTGGAATAACGGTGCACTCACCTGAATGTATGAGCAAAGTTGATGTGAATGTTGAGACCGTTTGGTTTGTGAGTTTCGAACGTGCAGTGAGGGCACCGGAACATTGTACATTTGTGGGTGGCAACGTCCTCAGCACCTTTCCGCAGACTAACTCCGCAGGTCTTGCAGTGCCATATGCGCCCCATTTTGTCAATTTCAACTTCATAAAAGGAAAAGAATAATGTATACTTCAGTTAATTGTCACACATACTCGAATTTAAGCACTCCCACCCATCCCTCCAACATGCACACGACACAGAAAAAATATGGTATTATTAAAAAAAAGCTCAAAATTAAGCAATTGCAAAAGTTCGAGGTCACATTAAAATGCTCTAGCTCGTGCTGTACCATGAGCAGGCGGATTATATCGCTGCTGTCCACAACATCTAACAACAATCTTGAATGTCACTCATGACAGACACGCATTTTAGTAAAAGGATGGTTGGCTGATGAATGAAACTCTATTGGTAATAAACATGGCATCATGTAAGAGAACCGCTCACATGAGTACAACTCGGTAACTTAAAGGGGCCATGACAGGGTCACCCAATAATTTGTGGTTTTCAACGAAAAAAAAAAGTTGAGGGTCTAATATGCCTATACATATAAGAGAAGTGGAATGTAGAGGAATATTTCAGTGCAAAACAAGCCCTAGATGTCGACGGCTGCAAACCCCACCCACCGCCAGCGCCTGCCGTTTTGTCATGGCGTCCGTGATGTCATGCGCTGCATGGAATGGAGCAGTAGTCTTCTACCAAAATTTTAGATTGCCGCAAATCGTTCAAATTCAGTTCCAAGCTGAAGAAAGCTAAAAATATCTCGATTTCACGTGCAGCTGACCGCTGAACAATGTCGTTCGCCAGATCAGATGCTCACACAGCAAGCTGCTGGTTACGTCCCGGCTCGCAAGTGTGCCAGTGTTGCCCGACTCTCAGGCCAATCACGTGTTTATAAAAATATCCAATTATAAATTAAGTGCTCGACCAAATGCGCTAAACTTTTGCCAGCTTATTTGCGAATGCACCAGGATTAACCCACAACACAGATTGTGATCGAAAATTTGGTGATTTGGTGTCGTGGCCCCTTTAAATTTAATTGACCCAACGACACAGCAATAAAGCACATAACATAATGACTGAAGGAAGGAAGGGAATTTTGAGGGCTCGTTTCTTTGTTTAACACAACCTCGAACAGCAGCAGATAATGAAGCGAAGGAAGGTATAGGGGACATTAATTGTACTGTTTTAAGTAGGGGTGTGCGAATATTCGAAATTTCGAATATTTTTCTAATAGTGCTTGCCATTCGATTCGATTCGCACTGGAATTTTACTATTCAAACTATTCGAACTTCCCAAACACAAATACAATCAACGCCCAATTGAAAGTGACCCCTTCAGTTTTTGAATATGCTTCACCACATTACACTCTCGTACTGCGGCAAAGCTGCCTTTCAAGCTATGTTACGGTCGAATTTCGCCAAGAGACAGTCAACGTCCGATCGGAAGTGGTCCCTAGATTTTTATTATGCTTCACCTCATCACACCCCCGTATTGCGGCAAAGCTGCCTTTCAAGCTCTGCTACGGTCGCAAATGTATTAACTCAAGAAAACGCTGGTTCCAACGTGGAGATGAAAGATGTGGTAGAGGTGGGGGCTCAATTAATGCTGTTTTGGACATGAAATTGGGGCAGGAAGTCTGAAAAATCGGAAGCCGAAGCTTTTTAGCATCCAAAATTTCAGATGTTCTTATATATCGACGTCTATGAGGCAGATTTCGAACTCCGGACTTGAAAGGAGCACACCCTTAACCGCCACATCAGTTAGGCTTCCAGAGAAGTTGAAAGAGGAGGAGAGGCTGAGGAAATGGCATCGTTGCCTATCATGTGTAAAGTGTTGTCGGCAACACTTGGGTTGCACCAAATCATTTACATTAATACAATTCGGCCTCTACATTGCCTCATTCTTGATAAGACAACTATGAAACACCACCTCGCCAGCGCTTCATCAGCCTAGCGAAAAGAACCACTTTCATGTTGCTATCTCATAAGAATATGCTTAGGAATCCTCTCTAAGTTTTTTTTTCTGCAAGTTTACTTCGAAGTATTGGAAAAATATTCTATTTGATTCGCACTCACACTTCAATATTCGAATTCGCTTCGCACCCAAAATTTTGCTATTCGCACAGCTCTAGTTTTAAGTGTATTGTAGTAATTACGATAAAGATGCGAAGAAAGTAAAGTGGACGAAAAGACAACTTGCCACCGGCAGGGACCAAACCTGCAGCCTTCGGATTACGCGCCCGATGCTCTTACCAATTGAGCTACAGTGGCTGAAGGGCATCGAGAGCGTAATTTGAAGGTTGCTGGTTCGGTCCCTGCCGCCGGCAAGTTGTTTCTTCATCCACTTAACTTTCTTCACATCTTTTATCGTAATTACTACAATACACTTAAAACAGTACAATTAACGTCCCCTATACCTTCCTTGGCTTCATTATCTGCTGGCTTTCATTAATAGCGTAACGACGTCGTACTTACTCTCCTCTTGCGTCTTCCTTGGCCGCCCTCGTTTGTGAGGACCGTTACTGTTCACTGGGGTTGTTGGTGGGGCTGGTGTCACCGGAGTTGCTGATGCAGAAGCACCGGAGTGCATCTGAAGCGTTCGAGGCAGGGTTTTAGCACTGCCCATTCTGATTGCTGCTTACCTAAAATTAGAGCAGTCTACAACACTGAAATGCCATGGCTAGTCATATCTGCTAATTTCAGCAGGCAAGACATGGTAAGCTGCTAGTGCAATGAGATAGCTATTAAAGAAATCATAGTTTGCCCTTTGTTTTCTTTTTTTAGCATTCAAACTGTAATTACCATAAAATTTGCAAAACTAACAGCTCTGAAAGATTGCTTTGAGCCAAAATGCATTTAATGTCCCCTTCAATGAAAGACTGTGAACAAAGGCACTACCTAACTAGTATGAGAATTTACACAAAGTAGAGACAAACCACAAAGAAAACATCCTGAACATGGAATGGTCCCTATGGAGCAAGTGGAGAGATCTGTGGTTGTCATGACTTCATGCGTACCCTTACTAGTTTTACACACTTGTACTCTCCCCTGTGCATCATCGTTAAAAGCGAACTTGTCATGTCAGCCAATGATTTTGGGTATTTCCTTCTCACCACATCCATCATTATATCCACATTATTGTGAGTTAGCTCCGTTCTAAGAAAATCGTAGGAGATCTTTTGGAACTTCATCATTGGCTGTAACAGATAGCAGAAGAGCTTGACATTTTTCTTTTTTCATTGTCTTGAACAAGGAAGTGCGGAATGTTTTGTGCACAGCATACGTGAGAAACCGCCAGTCCTCCAACATTTAAGCACTATATACCTTTGCTGCCAAAAGAAGAGAACCCATTTTATGACTAGATACTGGCAACCTCCAGTAACTTTCACTGAAGCCAAGCAACATTGCCCCCTGCTGACTACATGAGAGGGAGACAGCCCATAGATGGCCAAGCGAGTGGTAATGGCTTAATTTCTGCTGGGTGATAACACATCTATCCACATAGACTGATAGTTACAGTGTCCTACGGTTTCCACAACAGATGTCCCCTTTTCCTAAACCCTAATCAGTGCCACTAGTATTTTGCAAATTAAGTCACAGGCTAAGGAGCCAACTAAAACCAGGATAGTTGGTTTATGCTATGGCAAATGACAGGATAAGTGAAACATCCTGTTCTTTTCTCGTCTCTTTTGTTTCTCCATATTGCTGTTCACCATGAAAACTACAGTAGAACCCCGCTGTTACGTTCCTCACTGCTGCGTTTTCCCGGCTGTTACGTCGTTTTCCGCCGGTCCCGGCATAGCTCCCATAGGATACAATGTATTGGGAACCCCGCTGTTACGTCGTAACTGTCGGACCGTTCCCGTATGATACGTCGCGAAGTGCGCCCGGAGCCGACCGAGTGACTACCAAAGAGGGTGGCCATGGCGCATTTTCACGCAGCTTGGCCTCGTTTGACCGTAATATTAGCCGCATGAGAGGCGCAAGCAACAGAATCTTTCAATTGATGCAAACAAAAGCATGGCCTTCGAGATTCAAATTGCAAAGATGGAGTCTATGACGTAACTGCTTGCGAAAGCAAGGCCTTCGAGATTGGCATTTACTATTGACAAAAGCATAGCCTCTGAGATTTGCATTGCACAAACATGGCGTGTCTGACGTAATTGCTTGCGAAAGCAAGGCCTTCGAGATTGGCATTCACTTCTGCCATCGCGTTGGCGTAGACTCATCATCATTGTTATTTGTCGGAGAACGGGAGGAGTTCGAGCTGGTTGGAGCTCGCATGGTCGTGCGTGCGGTTCGCGGTCGGACTCGCCGCGCCGGTCGTGATTGCGTGTGCTTAGTTTTTTCATGCCTACAGCTGTTGGTGTTAAAAAAATCACATACGTTGATTACATTTCTGTGGATAAGGCCGTCCTAAGCTCCACGTTTCTATCCATCGACTAGATCGCGGCTGAGCGCGCCAATTTTCGTGCTGCTCGTAAGAATTGAAATAAAATTCTGTACCACTAAATATTTTGCCGTTTTTCCTGTTTTTCGGCTCTTACGTTTCCCGTCTCTTACGTTTATTTCCTACGGTCCCTTCAAAAACGTAACAGCGGGGTTCTACTGTATTACTGCTTTGTTCATACCACTGTCTACATGACCACTAGACAGCTGGCAGAAGAAACGAATACATGCACACTATCGACATGTTTGCCCAGCATAAACTGAATGACAGAGGAGAGGACAACACAGGCGCTGCTTCTCCGCTGTCCTCGTTCAATTTGCGCTGTTTAAACGTGTCGATAGTGAATCATCAACTAGCCCAAGCTACCATTCTACGTTCACACCTTTTGCTTGTGCTGTATGAGGGCAAGCATTGTGGGGAGCCGAACAGAGCATTCACTGCAACGGTGAGAGAAGTGGACCTCCTTGTGTCTGATGAGGCTGGCCAGCAGGTAGGAAGTGTAGGGACAGTACGGGCAGCAGTATAGCCGCACGGGGCTCGAGGCCACTCCTGGAGAGAGCTGCTGGGGCAACTGCTGGTTTGGCTGTTGCTCAATGAGCTGCAGTGGTGACGTGTTCTGCTGCCCCGCCAGAAGAGAGGCGTTGGTCCCGCTGCTCTCTTCGCCCTTACAGTTACACGAGTGGGCCGCCAGGGCCACCGGGTGGGTGAACACAACGCAGCACTGAGAGCACATGAGCGCTGCACAGACAGTCAGGTGCACGTCTCACACCGATGCTTTGCTTGTCACTTTTGGAAAAGCAAAATATAAGCAAATGTGGACTGCCATGAATTGTAGTGTTTCACAGAGTGCAGAATCAAAATGGAAATGAGTTACACTTGCTTCCAACAGCAGCCAATATTAGCACAGTAATGAAGTATGCCTAAAGCAGCTCTCGCCATCTTCAAGAAACTTCCGCGTGCTGCTAAAAAGTCATCAAATACCTGATTTTGTACAAGAAACCCTAGATCTAGAAATAAATTCCTGCAGTTGGCATCACTGGCCAGAAGAGATGATAGACTGGGAACAAATCAGGCTTACACTCAAACCTCATTATAGCAAAGTCACAGCTGCCATGAAAATAACTTCGTTAATCCGAAAATTTGTTATAAACAATTATTTTTAACACTGTAGCTATGACAAGACTATTTTTCATTTACTTCGTTATAACCGATAATTCGTTAAATCTGCGTTTGTTACATCGAGGTTTGAGTGTAAATCAGAATAAATCAGCAGCAGGTGTGCATCAACACCGTCCAATAATATTGGCAGTCCATTCAAAAGCTGCCCAAAGCGAGTGTGTGCCAGTTTTGTGCCTATCTTATTCAAAGTTGATTCTTTGAGCAGCAACTAGATAGGGCATAATGCTCTTGAGATGTGTACACATTGCTGTCCTGTCAGTCTAGCTGGCCTTTCATTGGATGAAGGTTGTTTACTTGGCTCTGGAAGTGAGCTTCAGAGCCAAGGTTTAGACAGTTTGATGTTGCAGCACATGGGTGATGTGATGTTCATTCATAGTCACTATAATTTGCCTCAATGGTTAGTGAAGAGCATTTCAATTCCAGCACGAGCATAGCTGCCCAAGCACGCTGTTGTCTGCATGTCTGTCTATGCAATTGCCCGTTCCATCATGACAACTGGTCGCTGCGAGCAATGCAGCTGCTCGCAGGTGGCTCAGTGCAGTTTGCCTTCAGTGGCAAATCTGGCTGCTGATATTGTTGATGCAGCAGACGCATAGTGTGCAGCCACAGACAACAAACCATGTGAGCTGAGGACATGCAGGTATCTCATCGAGATATGTATTACTGAAGCCATGATGAGGTGTCAAGCATTTTAGGCAGGTTTGCACAAGTTCTGGTCCAGCAAGTATGCTTGTAATGACTTTTAAACTTTCAAAACAAGAGCCCTGACTGGGCACTGCATTGACAATTCTGCAGAGCATTTGTGTAGAAGGCGGATGCTGCCACATATATATCAAGCGAGTGGATTTGGCAATGTTGACATGCGACACTGCAAGTGTGCATAATGTGAGTCTTCCCTGCATATGATGTCTATATTTATCAAATGGAACTCGCTTGAACATCAGTTAGACACTGTAATGCTTTTCTGTAGGTTTGTGTGAATATTCGAGCACTTCAAATATTCGAACGAATATTACAGTATTCGAATTCGCTTTGATTCGAATTTAAATTATTGGAAATTTCGAAGTATTCAAAATGAACAAATCGATGTGAGTAACTCCCCTGTAAAGGTGGTTTCACTGCAGTGGCAGAGTGCAATACCGTGAATGCGCCTTTCCAGGAAAAATCCGCACTGCCGTGAAGCCTCGCTTCAAGGTTAAGTGATCATATTACCCTCACATCAATTCATCAGTTTTTTTTTGTTTGAAAGCTTGTTATACCGGCTTATGTGCTTTAAGTATAGGAAATTTTAAAACACAACATATTTTACAGCTTATCACTTGCATTATACCAAAAGTCAAATCCTGCTAGTATTCAAAGTTGCTTCCACTTCCTTTCAACCAAAAAGAATGACATTTGCACATGCCTTGTTTCAATTAAAAAAAGATATTGTGCAGGTTAGTTGGGTCATAAAAAATATGCTCATTTCTCTTTATAATATATGATATATACTAATCGAATTAGATTCGAAATTATTCGATCAAATCACTATTCGCTTAAATTTGTTTCAAACCTAAAATTTACTATTTGCACAAGCCTACTTTTCTGCATTTAACCCTTCGTGGTTTAGAAATATTTCGGCAGTTTTGAGCATTGCGAAAGAAAAATGGCTACAAGAAAAACTCGTTGGATGTTTAGTTTTGCAGTTGCTGTTATGCCTAAGTCTTTCAGTGATATCTGGGGAGCATGTGGTGCCCGACAGCAGACCACTGCAGCTGGGTTGCGTTGTCGGGTCCCTCGCAACAATAGACTGAAAAGCATTAAATGAGCACTGACACAAAATTTCAAAAGCGAGATAACCCGTGTGATGGATTTGTGTGGACAAACGCGCATCATCTACGAAATATCAACGGATAATAATTTAGGCTTGTGCGAATAGTAAATTTTAGGTTCGAAGCGAATTCGAATAGCGTATATCACATACTATAAAGAAAAACGAGCATATCTGTCATGACTCAACCAACCTGCGCAACGTCTTTTTTTAATTGTAACAAGGCATGTGCAAATGTCATTCGTTTTGGTTCAAAGGAAGTGGAAGCAACTTTGAATAGTAGCAGGATTTGGCTTTCAGTAGAATGCAAGTGATAACCTGTAAAATATGTTACGTTTTAAAATTTATTATACTTGGAGCATATAAGCCGGTATAACAAGTTTTTAAACTTGAAAAATGATGAATCGATGTGAGGGTAATATGTTCATTTAACCTTGAAGTGGGGCTTCGCGGCAGTGCGGATTTTCCCTGGAAAGGTGTATTCACGGTACATCACTCCTCCACTGCAGTGAAACCACCTTTAAAGGAGCTTACAAGCGAACAGTGCGGATTTTTCCTGGAAAAAGGTGTTCACGGTATAGCACCCCTTCCATGCAGTGAAACCACCTTTACAGGCAGGTTACAAGCGGACTAATATACACCTATTCGTTCATTTCGAATACTTCGAAATTTTCAATAATTTAAATTCGAATCGAAGCGAATTCGAATACTGTATTATTCGTTCGAATATTCGAAGTGCTCGAATATTCGCACAAGCCTAGATAATATAGCCTAGAACATATTTAAAATCACGTTTAAAGTGTGCGTCGCGTCACGAGTTTGTGTTGGCTGCCACGATTGTTGCGGGCGCTCTCTCCCGCTGTCTCCTAGCAGACCTTTTCAACGGAAAGAAGGGGAGACTTGCACGGGAGTACAAAGGCTGATGTCCTTGCCTCGGCAGTGCATCTTGGGGGGTCACGCATATTTACAATGCCTCAGAGGGCATTGCAGCAGCACCCAGAAAGCCTTCGTTGAAAAGAGTTGTCAACGCGGTGCTCATGTGCATGCGGTTTTGTGTGCTCACGTAGCCAGCTATGTTTACATAGCCCCCACTCTGGGTCCTGCCTCCCTCGGCACTCTCTGAAACCGAAACAGCGACTGGGCGCTATAAAACAGTCTCCAGATAATTAACGGATGCGCGCTCGAGCAAACGAGCTTTCCAGCGATGATAAGTCGATCGTTAACTACTTATCGCAACACAATAAACAAGATGCAAAATTTTGGTGTCAGTGCTCCTTTAAGTATTCGAGCCTGAACTCTTCTGTCACTTGAATGCTGCTGTTAAGACGGATTCCTGCATCTCTAACGACTTGCAGCACTTATGTAGGTAACACAATCGCATCACATAAAAGGTTGTTGTGGCACTTAGGTAGTATAGTGCACATCCTGGTCGAGCTCGAGCCGAGGCGACTTACCTCCAAATGGTTCTTGCGAGCCCCTGCCTGGCAGCAGGAGGTTCTCCTGGATGTGGATGTCTGGAAACTCGGAATGCTTGAGACCGTGTGCCGCCAGCAGACTCAGTCGGTGGAACATAGCGTTGCACAATGTGCATGTGTACCTCGAGTGGTAGTCTTCGAGCACTGCACACAATGAGCCAAGATAAGGCTACTGGAAAACACCAGCCAAGGTGGCAACTCGTCAACTGTTTGCTCGCACGAATTAACAGTGAGAGACATTGTTGCCGGTTAGTCAGAGAACTTTGTTCTAGTACTAAGAAATCCAGAGCACATTATCATGAACCAGAGCTTGAAGACAAGATCATACTGTGATCTAAGATCAACACTGTGATCTGAAGCTTAGAATAACAGAAAGCTGAGCTGGTAAGGATTCATCATCAAAGAAGGTAAGCAGTGACAGCAAAAGGGTTCAAAATCTCTCTTCTCTTTGTGCCCCTTTAAAATGTCATCTGGAAGGAGCTGCTACAAGGTCTCACCTGGTACCACATAGGTGGGCGTGTTGATTACGCAGAGGGTGCCGTTATTGTTAGCCAGAATGGGAGTTGTCTGGGGGGCCAAGTAGGCAGTGTATGGCGACGTACTATTGATGGCAGCCAGGGGCTCTAGTGGCAAACTTGACCCGTGCAGCTGCAGGTGCTGTAGCAGGACGTTTTCATTCGGGAACGTGTGGTTGCAGTGGCCACACCGCAACGACGGCTTGATGTGCAACTGGCAATAAAAAGAAAGAACAGATCGTTTCACTGTTCACTAAAATGAATGGACATTAAAGGCAGACTGACACAGGAATGTGGGCGAGTCAGTTTCATACAGTCCACTGCTAATGCCAACACCTAACCAGCAAAAAAAGCCAATGTACGAGTGAAAAGTTTGCCTTTTCGTAGGGAAGAGATGGTTCGTATAATTGAGTGGACATATGTGTAAACAAAGGTAACAAACTACTCACAGAATCACTTTTGGGAGTTGTTTAAGTCATGCGTAAGCGCAGAGTTTTATTGAATAGCTGCAGTGTTTCCTAGAACATTGTTTCTGGGTGGCAAAGGAATGTTTTGTTTTTTTCCTCTTATTTCTAGCATTCATCTACTTATAACAGCCCTATGGAAGCCTGTGACCACCGAAATGCGAGTTTGGCATTCAATTTTTGCAACCTCTAAATTTTGCTGATGCATAAAATCCTCTGCGTTGGCTTAACATGTCATGCTAAAGAGGGCTTTC
This sequence comes from Rhipicephalus sanguineus, assembly GCF_013339695.2. NCBI lineage: Eukaryota > Metazoa > Arthropoda > Arachnida > Ixodida > Ixodidae > Rhipicephalus > Rhipicephalus sanguineus. Next base: position 73,255,877 of record NC_051180.1, on the reverse strand, counting down.
ATTCCACTGCCACAAAATTTAACCAATGCTTCAAAGAAAGTCTCTTTCTACATTTGTTTTCCACCACGAGTATAACACATTCATGTGGTTCTTATAAGTTGACATTCTGCAAGCACGGGTGTGTAGCTGAGTGCATAAGACACTCACATTCGAAGCGTAAAGCCCCTGGTTCAAATCCAGCCCCATGAAGAAAATTTATTTTGATTCATTATTTCTTAGTGGTGATGATCGTTTTACATGACACAGGGATGGACCAACGGTTTTCTCGTTGCACTGGCATATAAATGCATATGCCCTTAAAAAAATAAAGAGAGAAGTATTTTGAACGAGTATTCCTTTGAATGTGTTGCATTCTTTTAGCAGAGACGTACTTACATCTAGGTGGGCCCTAAATATAGTAGTCTGCTCAGTGGCAAAGCTGCAGAAGCAGCAAGTGAGCAGAGACCGGGGTGGCTTCTCCTTGGGGCACTCATGCATCACCAGGTCACCAAGGGCACGGAATGTGCCCCGGCAGAGGGGGCATGGGTACTCCGTTCGCTCCTGAATCACCGGCGTCCCCGCTGCCACAAAAACCCAAAAGCAGTAGTCACTTTCACTGCTACAAAATGACGCAGCTGTAATGTACAAAAGCCTCCTCATACACATCTACCGCACTTGGATGCAATGAACAAACAACTTCACGGCCAAAAAGCAAAGGACATGGGGAGACAGGCTCTCATATCTCTCGTTTCTTGCAGTCATCTGCATTTATTGACCTTGCGGTTGTTTGGTCGGGCAACACTTCATGTGTTTGCGAACAGATGCATGGTAAGTTAATGAAAATTAGCGCTATTTTCGAGGCTCTACGGCACAATCTCCAGGTTTCTCATGGCCTAAACAAATAGAGCATAAAATGTGCCACGTGAGGAACCCTGTTTAAAACCTTGCTATCAGACAAGCACACTTTAACTGAGCGAATGTTTAATCCTGCACAAACATGACAAAGCACAGCAGAAGCACTAAGGTGCACCCAAAGTAATATGTCCTTGCTTGTCCTTCGCAACCGAAAACCATGTCAAGAAACTCCAGTTTCTACTGTATGTGCCAAGCCAAGTCTCATAGAGGTAGGCAAACAAACATACAAACAAAGAATGTAATCTGCATGCCTTCATGCCAAATTTCGGCTGCTAATCGGTAGGAATTCACCGACTTGGTGTTCCTTTTTGAAAGTAGATAATACTGTACCGACGTCAGTACCCAGTACTGACAACAATGCATATGACAGGTATCGCACGTCATATGCATATTGACAACAGCAAGTCTTCAACTACGTCACAAACGTATGTCGGAAGCTGAATATTCGCGCGCACTTTCTAATTACGCGGATTAAAACATCCAGAGTAAAATAATATGCTTGATCATGTTTTATTTATTCATTATTATTTTTAAACCTGCGATACAACAAAGAACGCTACTACTGCAAGGCGTCGACTGCGGATCATTTACGCTAGCATGACACGTGAAAAAAGAAGCATGCGCTCACAATTCGATATGGTAAGTAGATTCTCGAGTAGCTTCCCCCTGTCGATGACTTCAGGGTCCGGCGTGTCCAGCTGGGACTCAACGAACATCGCCGGACACAGCTCATCGTCGTCGTTACACGAGGCGACGACCTCTGCAGCCTAGTGAGGAACAGGAATTAGTACGTAAGTCACAAATATCGCAATGTATGGGCCGTATTGTTGTCTAGATTCAATGAGCTGTCTGGTTGAATTGTAGCGCATAAAGAAAGGGACAGAAGAAACGAAAGAACACGCAAGCGTTGGTCAGTAATCTCGCTTCTTCTGTCCCTACGTCTTTGTGCGCAGCGATTCACCAATGTTTCACCAACAAGCCCGAACACACACATTACCGACTGTGGAAGATGGAAATTTTTCGCTCCCGAGCGCGGGCAAAACGTTGGGAGAGGCGGGCTATGCGGCGCCTTGAGACGCCAGCCAGTGATCAGAGCAGAGAAGACACGATCTCTAGGCTTTCTGTGCAGTCTCTCGGCGGTATTGTCGTGTTCTGATCTGTGAGCTATTCCACGGAATCGCGTGCCGAAGAAAAGCATCACGCGGGCGTTCGCTGAAATGAAGATCGACCCTAACAGCGAGAGCAACACGATCTCGGAACTCCAGAGTCCATCTAGCAAAATGCACGCCTCAGTGCACGTTAGCGCAGAAAAGAGATCGAGCGCGTTAAACGATCGAATCAAACGCTCACCGCCATAATCCTACAGCCGTATAAACCGCGGTAAACATTCAAGTTTGTATGTGAGAATCCACATTTGAACTTTAGTCAAGCAAGATCGAACATGGAAGCGAACGAAGGACGGAAATACACGAATTCACGTTTCCGGTTTTGTTTGGCGCTCCTCTTTTTTCTCTCCGCACTTACCGCAAACTGAGTACGTACCGTAACGATAGTGTTTATACGCCGATAATTAATATCGAAATATTTTGCGGCAAAAACGTTACTATAATATGTCGCTATCAAAGAGTGGCCGAAAGCGGCGCTGCTTGTTGTCCGCTGTTCCATGGCGTCTGCGCTTATGCAGGCTGGCACGTATGAGCGCGTTAAGGCGCTGATTTAACGGCTAATATTAATAATTCGCCGCCCGCTAGTGAGCTCAGACGTGAATGCACAGCGACTTGCATCTGCGGACACCATTCTGTTCAACGCAACTAAATGAGCGACGGAGAGTTGCAACAACCCCGGGAGCCGGAAGATCGCCAACTTTCGTCCAGCGACGCTCATCAAACAGCCAGTACTGAAAGCATTCGCCGGCTGGTCGCTTTCGCGCTTACCAGCTGGGATCGTCTTATTGCGAACTGCATGTCGCACTTTCTTCATCCTTACGAGCGTTCCGAATGCACGAAAATATGCCATTTCGTCCCTTCCCCTGTGATGTGTCTAACTGTATATGTGGCAGAACCGGTTGCTCTCTGTTTACACTTTGTTTCGCCGTCTAGTTTAGAGCGCCGTCGGCGAGGTCTCTCAAACGTTTTCGGCAATACTTATCGGGCGCCGTCGGAGAAAAAGAAAAGAAAAAAAGGTTTCATCTCCTTGGCGTTGCTCGGTAACGCCAATAAAGCCTCCGTTCACACTGTGCCATCGAAGCGAATCGAGTGGTTTCTGGCACACCTCTAAGTGCGTGCTTTTAAACCGCAACGTGAGGTGTCTTGTTAGACGACTAGCTTTATTCGCTGAACCAGGTTTTGCCTCAGACACCGCGAGCTGTACCTACCGAATCAGACATGTACGGCTTTGCAAAGGTCATTCGATGGGCTAGCTGACTCCCGAAGAATACATTAACCTTCTAGTTTCAGCCATAATTCTCGATCCAGCCCGCATACTAACGGCTTACTGACTGAAAGCTCTGCCTGACCTTAGTTTCGTGTGCTATGCGAAAGTGCTCGATCTCTCTCTCTCTCTCTCTCTCTTTCCCTTTTTTCTGCATGAAGGACTCGAGGAAGCTAGCAATGGGATGAAAAATAAAAACTCTCTCAAGCATATCGGTTGGTTGCTCAGCATGCGGCTAGAGCGCAACTTTCATAACTGCAAATGAGTTCCTACTTACGATTGCTTGCATGTTAGTAATGTCTTACAGAGTTTTTTTTTTTTTTTTCGTTCCAGTTATTCATTTCGTGAACAAATGTATAACGCATTGCTTTCTGCAGTGTATGTTGGACTTGGTGTTCATCAAAATGTGGCATGAACTTGACTTTCACGTATGGTGGTGTATCTCATCTCATGTTGTTTGTGTAGGTGGCACATCACATAGCAGGGCTATCGCAAGTGCCACAAAGCGAACTGTTTGCTTGAGAGCACTATTATATTAATCCAGTAACCAGATCAAGATGACCTTGATTGTACAAAATCACTGTGATCTTGTGCTGTGCTTTAGAGGCTGAATGATTGAAACCAAGTGTTTGTTGCCAGTTACCACAATGAAAAGTTTAGCCTCAAAGCTATATTATAACAGCATTTTCCTTTTAGTCTTTTTTTTAAAGCCTTAGCTTAGTTCCTTAAAGGGACACTACAGGCAAATAATAAGTCGATGTGGATTGTTGAAATGGTGTTCCAAAAAACCTTGTGGTGCATGTTTCATGCCTAGGAAATGCTCAGTCTGAAAAAAAAATCACGTTTTAATTGTCTGCATATCGTTAGTGCATGCCCAACGATTACTCACTTTGCTGCCCAACAACTGGTGCTGCGGTGCAAACGGTGCAAGGGGCGTTCGCAGAGCACAGCCCAAAGAAAATGGAACCTGTGGCATTCTCAAGGGTAACGTCAAGAAGCTCTTTTTTGCATGAATCGGACTGAAACGCACTAGTTGCATTTTATTCCGTCTTGTAAAGCACTGAAGTGTTCTTTTCCGTCATGGGTAGTTTGAGTACTTGTGATTAATTATACTGAGGACCTACTACTTCATCGGGCCTGTGTTCCAGAATGTCCTACTGATGGTGCAAATGGTGTCCTACATTTACCTTAATTTCTCCATTGCTAAAGCGCTACTGCATGTAATATTGATGTTTTAGGCGTTGCCAAGCATTGACCTTTCATTCTGACATAAATTGTTATTTGCCTTTAGTGTCCCTTTAAGATTCACGAGGGATGGTCATGGCTAGATTTCCAACAATTATTCTCTCAGTTTATTTGTTTTCTCCTTTGTCATTGGTTATGCACATATCTGTACGCACATTCACTGGACATCTTGAGGGTTGTGCTTTAAATGATGTGAACTTACAGGTACGCTTGAACATGATGGCGGAGATGTTGGCGACACCGCTGAATATGACGCCTCTGATTTTGACATTAATGGCGCCGCCAATGGCTCAGACGATGAAAATGGAATCATTTGCAAAGGTAACTAGTGAAAAACACTTGCTGGTTTTCTTCTAGTGCACGTATACTGCATTATGTTTGCAGTTACGGGTAATGATTAGTATTCAGACATGCTATCATATATATACAATTCATTGACCTCCTCACGCACAAAGATGGCTCGGCAATATAATCATATTTCATGCTGATTCACATTACAGAATGTGATGTTGTGAATGTCAAAACCTCATTTTAAAAACTATAAATCTTACTTTAAAAGGACTGAGCGCTGGGCGAGTTGGTACTCCATTACTACGAAAAGCTGCTCAAATTAAACAGGGACAGGGCAGTAACCTAAAAAACAGTAACCTTCAAGGCATGTTTGTGATTGTCGTATGTAACTGTACTGCGCTTGTGCGTGGGTCTGCCCTGTCCCTGTTTGGTTTGCACAGTTTTTCGTAGTATAAATCTTAGATGCTAAAGGTGATATTTTGTATATTTATTTCCATAGAAAACATTTTTTAATAACTAAAACATATAGATGAAGATGCAACATGATGCGAAAGGCCTGCCTATTGAAGCAGCCATCTGGATATTGATGGTGTAGGTTTCTAAGTACCTTCGCTGCTCCTCATCCCCCATCTGAGACGTTGTGCTGGCCATAAGCCAGCATGATCAGCCACCTCAATCACACCACATTCTCATATTTATATCCCTCATTATCATGAGGTGCCTCCCCCCCCTCCGTGAAATTTTTTTTGCCATGGCATGCAGAGCACAAAATGACTCTCGACCCTATCTGCCTGCCCGGCGCCCACTTCAGATCAAGGAGGTGCCCCCCTCCTGAAAAAAAATTTCTGCGTACGCCCCTGCTTGGCGTCACACATGCAGCAGTGGCATTCTTGTACAATGAGGCAGTGCGGAAACATGAAATGATATCCCTGTTACCCTACACACTAGGAAGACTTAGATCTAGAATAACAGATAGGTGGGCATGTTGGTTTGGGTTCATAATTATGTAAAAGGCAGCCTAGAATGAATCAAAAGGACAACAAGAAGAAAGGACATGCGCTGTATGTCCTGTCTTCTTCTCGTCCTTTTGTATTCATTCTAGCACTGCCTTCTACATGATTATGAACTTAGATTTGATATCTCAGTGCAAGAGCTCTAACCAGCTTAACATCACAAACACTGCTTGCGTTCAGTTGTAACTTATTTTGGGTTCTTGTGTATGCCTGTAGGTTAGTGTGCGCTTTGTCTTGCATTACGATGAGACACTAAATGTAAAACTTCTGGTTGTCCACCACCGACAAAGCTCACTGTGCCTCTTGTGATCGCTGCAGTGGAGATGGTGGAGGGAGATGAGGAGCTCCGCGAGTTCGGGGAGGAAATGGACGAGGGCCCACGGATCAAGCACACATGCCCTGACTGCCCGTTCGAGACATACGTGCGGTCCAGCATTGCGCGGCACCGTCGCATGCATGCCCGCCGGCCACTGTCGTGCCATCTGTGTGATGCGCATTACCTCGACCAGACATCCCTTGCAAGACACCTCCGGACTCACGAAGGTGGCCAGCAGGCGCTGCTTCCCTGCCCGGAGTGCGGCACCCACTTCACTCGCCGGGACACCCTTGAGCAGCACATGATGATGCATGCACAGCCTGAGAAACCTTTCAAGTGTTCTATCTGCCAGGAATCATTCATGACGTGAGTGGGAAACTCTTTCTTACCGCTCAGCTTCAAGGCATGTTTGTCATTGTCGTATGCCTCCATTGTGTTCGCAGTGGACAAAAGCGTTGTCTTAGAGAGATTTTATTGCCAATGCTTTTCCTAAACTGAGCCCACCCTACGCTGTATCTGAAAGTTTTAGTACGAAAAGCCAAGCTAGTTGGTACGAATTCATAGTGCAATAGCGCAACAAATACAGGTTTGCTACAGGTACAGGTTGATACAGGTATCGTCTCTCTTGCCTGTGTCCCTGTATTTGTTAGGCTATTGCACTTTGAAAGTTTCCCAACTGTACACTGCTATCTCTGACTGCATTTCTCTTGCCTTGGAGCCAGTTTTCTAAAAGCCCGGCTCTGGCAGTTTTTTTTTTTACCATTTCTAGGTAATGGCCACTCTGTATTGCTGAGATGCTTCTGTCACACGTCTGGTGGTATAAAAGCCCAACACATTTGAAAGTAATTTTATATGAGCTATAAAGGACGGAAACTAAACTGAGATCAAGCTGAGCAGCACTCCTTCGTGTAACATATTTGAATGTACAGGCTGGAGAGGCATGCAAAGCATGCTGGTCTTGCGATTGCAGAGAATGGTAAAGGCAGAGAATGTCACAGAACCAGTCTTTGGAGCTGTAAAACAGTGACAACTGTGACGCTGACGAATTCAACTGCCATTAGCTAGCAGGTGTTGCCAATTTGTGGCCGCTCCGTATTGTCGAACCAAGTCTTCAGGGCTGTCAAACAGCGACAGCTGCAATGCATACAAATTCAACTAATTGTCATTAGCATTCAATGCGCTAGTTGCTAAGAATGCCAGTAACCCAGCAATGCACATCCCACTGCATTGTGAAGACTGAATGTAGCCCTACCGTAAACTGCCGAGCAAGCGCCCCACCTATGGTGAAGGATAATCCGACCAGGTTTGGAGGGGGGGTGCTTGCTCGGTCCCAGGCCGAAATTCAAGATGGCGGCGGGACAGCTGCTAAAAATAAAGAATGCCCATCCATGTTTCTAATGATACGCTTTATTTATTTACTGTTTTTATTCTTCCTCGTCACTCTCAAACCATTGAAGCAGCGACCGGTATGACCAGTACACGACCGGCCACATGACAACGGAATTTCGTTGACGACATTAGACACGCATTCAGTGTGCTCATTCTTGTGGTTCTTTTTACACAAGCGATGCTCGTCTTAAAAAAAAATGTGGTCGCAGGGAGGAGGGGGGAGAGCGCTTGCTCGGGTGGGGGCGCTTGCTCGGCATTTCACGGTAAGCATTGATCTTATTTCCCCTGAAGAGCGCTGGTGACAGTACAAAACAACAACCGGTGCACTTATTTGCAATGGCAGGTACAGTGACTGCTCGTTGTTCGCTTGGTTTAGAATGGAAACTACGCGTCATTTACAATAAATAATGACAGAACACATCAAAACAATCAGAGTTTGCCAACTGCTGCACTTGCCTTTTGTGCCAGTTTCATAGGAATAATGTTTTTTCTAAAGCATTAGTTCATTCGCTTTAATGTCTCAAACCAACATTATGAGAGATACGATAGTGGAGGACTTCATATTAACTTTTGCTCCTAGGATTTTTTGATGCACAATTACACTCAAACCTCAATATAAAGAACACGGACATAAATTATCTGTTCTAACCAAGTAAATTAGGAATAGTCTTGTCATGGATACAGTGTTACGAATACACATTTATAATGAATTTTTCGATATGACAGTTATTTTCATGTCAGATGCCACTTCTTCAAATTCAAGACTGCGCGTGCTTTCACATTCTGCCCTTATTGCAACTCGGTCAGTTCAGCGAGAAAATGAACCCGCACAAAGACCTTGTGAAATGGTTGTGAGAATCCAGATTGGGACTTTGTGATGGTAGATTTGGCTGGCAGACTCCCCTTGCCCATGTTCCTTTTGCAGCTACAAGGGGATGTAGACCCAGAAATCAGGCCATCAGTTACAGTAAATAATGCCAAAACATATCAAAACAACCAGAATTTTTCAAAAGACTTTTTCTTATAAAACATTAGTTCATTTGATTTTATGTCCCAAACCAACATTATGAGAGATATGATAGTGGGGGGCTTCATTAACTTTTAACTTTTGGGGGTTCTTTGGTGCATAACTAAGTTTAAGTCTGTGAGTGCGGTCGCATCAGCCAGAGAATCAACCTATGCAATGAACTAAAAGGAAATAAAACTGAACTGAACTGAACTTGTCAAATGGTTGTGAGAACCAGATTGTGGCTTTTGTGATGACGTAGTACTCTTCAGTAATAGTAGCAACGAATTGCAAAAGATTATTGAGGAATTAAGCTGAGGAAGTATTAAACTAGGCCTAAAAATGAATACGATGAAGACGAAGATAATGTTGCATAGCCTGGCGAAAGAAAAAGAGTTCACAATTGGAAACTCGACATTGGAGTGTATACGAGATGATGTATACCTAGGACAACTACAAGCAGGAGAGCCCTTATGAAAAAGAAATTCACTGAAGAATAAGAATGGGCTGGAGCGCATTTGGCAGGCACTCCCAAATAATGTCAGGAAATCTGCCACTACCGTATATACTCGCATAATGATCGCACTTTTTTTTCAAAAAAATTGACGCCAACTTCGGGGTGCGATCATTACGCGGGGTAAATTTTCCGTGAAACAATATTCTGAGCACCGAAAACGCAAAGAAGTCGCTAATCTGAATTCTTACGATAGCTATCATGAACATAACCAAAAATAAAAGTAGAGTAAGGCTTACCTTTGTAATAAAATGCACGCATTACGCAGGAGCTACATGCATGGAACACTGCCCTTTTATTTTTGAACTCTCTGACCCCCTAATGTTCATTCTGAGTCCGAAGCTTCACTGGCGTCAGTGTTGTCGCCGCACGATTCCCTGTCGGAATCGGCAGTGTCTTCACTGTCCCACAGACGGTCATCTTCTGTCCCGTCGAGCGCATTGGAAATGCCAGTCTTCTTAAAGCTCTTGACGACCACCTCGTCGGAAATGGTACTCCACGCTTCGAGAATCCATGAGCAGAAGACTTCCACGGAGGGTCTCCTGATTTTGCACTTGGCGTGAAATCGTGGTCGCCCGCCGCCATCCACTCTGCGTACAGCCTCCGGACGTTGTCCTTGAACGGTTTGTTCAGTGACACGTCCAGAGGCTGTAGCAGCGAAGTTAGACCCCCAGGGATCACTGCGATTTCCGTGCGCCGCTCCTTCAGCTCGGTACGGACACTGTCAACAAGATGGCCCCGAAAGCTGTCCAGCACAAGAAGTGAAGGAAGCAGAAGTGCTCCTGCTCTTCGCCCCCAAACCGTCTTTATCCAATCAACCATGAGGTCTGCCGTCATCCACCCTTTTGCTTGAACGCGGATGTGGATGCCACGGGGAAAGTTTCCCTTCGGAATTGTTTTCCGCTTCAGAATCACGTACGGCGGCAGCTTCCGCCCGTCTGCCGTCACTGCGAGCATCACGGTGCACCGCTGCTTCTCCGCACCACATGTTTTCACGAGCACACTTCGAGCACCTTTCTCGTTCACAGTAGTGCTTCGAGGCATGTCAAACGTCAACGGCGTTTGGTCGGCGTTGCCTATCTGTGACAGCAGGAAACCGTTCTTCTGGCGTATCCTCGTGACGAACCTGTGAAAATCGATGACTTCGTCTTCGTATGCGGATGGAAGTCGCTGGCACAACGACGTCTGCCGCCTCAGCGACAGTCCATTCCACCGCATGAAGCGTGTCGTCCAGCCGGAACTGGCGCGGAAGTCCTTTGTGGCTATTCCCAGCCTCCGGGAAACTGTGTGCGCCTGCGTCCGTACCATGTCTAACGACACGGCACAACCATCTTTGCGCATGTCCCTCACGTATTCGAGGACTGCCTTTTCGATGTCAGGGAACTTGCCCGTTTTGGGTCCGCGGAAAGCCCGGCGCGTGCTGTTCATAGCCATGAGCTTCTCGCGCTGTTTTTTCCAATATTGGATCCGGATTTCGTCGACGCCGAAATGTCTGCCGGCAGCGCGGTTTCCGTGCTCTAGCGCGTAATCAAGCGCCTTCAGCTTGAACGCGGCAGTAAAGCTCGCATACCGCCCCATGGTGAAACGGTGCTTCAACAGACGATCACAAAGCACAGCCAAAAAAACGTGGTGTCGAGTGACGCCGTGACGAGCGACTGGGATGGCGGCGACACAGCTTTTTCAGGAATTATGGGAATGCGTCGGCAGCTTGTTGCTGCGGGATGACAACAGGTCGACCAACAGGCGGCCGCCGCTGTAACAGTGCGGGATAGCAAAACAAACATGGCGGCCCACAGAGCGAAGCGACCGCATTTTTTTTTCTTCTTTTCGTCAGTCACGGTGGTTGTGAGTACGTCACGCGCGTCAAAACAGTCTCTTCTGTCTAAATAAGGAATGCTTTCATTTAAATCAGTAAATTTACGGCATTAGCGTAGTGATGCCTGCTTTCAGATCACAGAAACAAAGATGGGCGCGTTCAGCTGCCACAGACATAAAACACATGGCGGGCATTCTGTGAAAACTGCTGCATTTGCCTTTACTGCAATCCTAAATGGCACGTTTCCGCCAACGGTGGGCAAAAATTACGAATATGTTTGGTGCGTGCAGTTCACTTGGCGAGTTTGGAAGAGTTATTAACGCAACATTCGACAGATGATAAACGCGATGATCATCGGCTAGACTTGGCACACGACATATCGATGAGGCAAGTTCGGGGTGCGATCATTACGCGGGGAAAAAGAAAAATCGAATTTAGACGACAAAATTTAGGAGTGCGATCATTACGCGAGTGCGATCATTACGCGAGTAAATACGGTATGATTAAAGCGAAAATTGTACAATCACTGCATACCCCGAGTTCTAACATACGGGTCTGAAACATGAAGGAAAGAAGATGGCTATTAAGGGCTCGTTTTTCGTTGTTAGACACAATATTAATGAGAACTAACAGACAATAATGCCAAGGAAAGTATAGGAGATGTTACTTGTAATAATTGGGATATAAATGTGAAGAAAGTAATGTGGACGAAAAGATAACTTGCCGCCGGCGCTGACTAACACTCCTAGGTTTAAAATCCTCTTATATACCCTATAAAGTGGACGGGGGGATGACCGCCGCCGTAGCTCAGCGGTAGAGCATCAGACGCGTTATTCGAAGGTTGCAGGTTCGGTCCCTGCCGGCGGCAAGTTATCTTTTCGACCACTTACTTTCTTCACATTTATATCCCAATTATTACAAGTAACATCTCCTATACTTTCCTTGGCATTATTGTCTGTTAGTTCTCATTAATATTGTGTCTAACAAAGAAAAACGAGCCCTTAAAAGTCATCTTCTTTCCTTCATTCATAGCAAGGGTCTCGTTCTGGCAGACTTGATGCCTTCGGTAGCATGCGAGGGATTATTGGTCAGCTGCCAGCTCGTAAAAAGATCACGTGCTACGTGTCGCCAAAAAGGCAGAAAAAGAATGCTCCATGCTCACCGCCAAGGCTACGATTGGCGCTGGCTAACACTCCTAGGTTTAAAATGCACATATATACCCTATAAAGTGGACAGGGGGATGACCGCCGCCGTAGCTCAGTGGTAGAGCATCGGACGTGTTATTCGAAGGTCGCAGGTTCGGTCCCTGCTGGCGGCAAGTTATCTTTTCGTCCACTTTACTTTCTTCACATTTATATCCCAATTATTACAAGTAACATCCCCTATACTTTCCTTGGCATTATTGTCTGTTAGTTCTCATGGATATTGGGTCTGAAACATGGAGGATAACAGAGCAACTAGAGAAAAGGTTGAGGACCACCCAGCGTGCAGTGGAACGTAAAAATGTTAGGAGTAACATGAAAAGACTGGAGGACGGCAGAATGGGTCAGGGAAGAAACAGGGGTTGCAGATATCCTGGTTGGCATCAAGCAAAAGAAATGGGCCTGGGCTGTCCAGGTAACGCATAGAATAGGCAACCGGTGGCAACAGAATGGTTACGAAGCGGTGGGAAACGCAGTTGAGGAAGGCAGAGAGTTAGATGGAGTGACAAAATTAAGATGTTTGCAGGGATAAACTGGAATCAGCTCGCACGGGATAGGGTAAACTGGGAGAGGTCTTCGTGCTGCAGGGGAATAGAGCAGGCTGACAATGATGATGATGATGATGACAGGTTTAGCTGGCAGACTCTTCTTTCTCGTGTACTTTTTGCAGCTACAAGGAGATGATGGCCCACAAATCGGGCCACGGTCGCAAGGCTCCCTACGTCTGCGAGGTATGCGGCAAGGGCTACCTGCAGCTGAGCACCCTAGTCGAGCACCGCTTCAGCCACGAGGAAGAACGGCGGTTCCCGTGCGAGCTGTGTGGCAAGCGCTTTTTCTCCTCCATGGCCCTGAAACGCCATGGCCGCGTGCACACCGGCGAGCGCCCGTTCCGATGCCTTACCTGCGGCCTCAACTTTGCCATCAGGTAAGGCTTGTCTCAGCATCGGCAAGCGGTTTGCCTCTGTTAACACTACAGTGAAGCCTTATATGACTGGGCGATTAGTAACCCCGCCCTACTCGGCAGGAAAAGGTCTGGCAGGTATGTGCCACAGAAATTGTGCAAAACCCACTACTCATCACTGCTCCACTAAAAACAAGAAGAAGAAACTAAATAAACGGCTAAATAAATTAGTTACCAAATAGATAATAAACAGGAAAATGTAAATGAGTAAATAAATAAGCATACAACCTGTGTGCTTCACTTCTGGCCCATGCAAATCGATGTAGAAGTGCTTTAAAGGAGCATATGCTAAATTCAAAAATTATAAATGAATGTATAAATAACTAAATGAAGTAATTAAATTAATAAAGAAGTACACAAACAAATAAGTTTAGAGCTGTGCGAATAGCAAAATTTTGGGTGCGAAGCGAATTCGAATATTGAAGTGTGAGTGCGAATCGAATCGAAATATTTTTAGAATATTTCTCGAATATTTCTAGAATATTTTTCGAATACTTCGAAGCGAAATTGCAGAAAAATGTTAGAGAGGATTCCTAAGCATATTCTTATGAGATAGCAACATGAAAGCGTTTCTTTTCGCTAGGTTGACGAAGCACTCGCAAGTTGCTGTTTCATAGTTGTCTTATCAAGAATGAGGCAATGTAGAGTCCTAAATTGTACAGTAGAACCCCGCTGTTACGTTCCTCACTGCTGCGTTTTCCCGGCTGTTACGTCGTTTTCCGCCGGTCCCGGCATAGCTCCCATAGGATACAATGTATTGGGAACCCCGCTGTTACGTCGTAACTGTCGGACCGTTCCCGTATGATATGTCGCGAAGTGCGCCCGGAGCCGACCGAGTGACTACCAAAGAGAGCGGCCATGGTGCATTTTCACGCAGCTTGGCCTCGTTTGACCGTAATATTAGCCGCATGAGAGGCGCAAGCAACAGAATCTTTCAATTGATGCAAACAAAAGCATGGCCTTCGAGATTCAAATTGCAAAGATGGCGTCTATGACGTAACTGCTCGCGAAAGCAAGGCCTTCGAGATTGGCATTTACTATTTACAAAAGCATAGCCTCTGAGATTTGCATTGCACAAACATGGCGTGTATGACGTACTTGCTTGCGAAAGCAAGGCCTTCGAGATTAGCATTCACTTCTGCCATCGCGTTGGCGTAGACTCATCATCATCGTTATTTGTCGGAGAACGGGAGGAGTTCGAGCTGGTTGGAGCTCGCATGGTCGTGCGTGCGGTTCGCGGTCGGACTCGCCGTGCCGGTCGTGATTGCGTGTGCTTAGTTCTTTCATGCCTACAGCTGTTGGTGTTAAAAAAATCACATACGTTGATTACATTTCTGTGGATAAGGCCGTCCTAAGCTCCGCGTTTCTATCCATCGACTAGATCGCGGCTGAGCGCGCCAATTTTCGTGCTGCTCGTAAGAATTGAAATAAAATTCTCTACCACTAAATATTTTGCCGTTTTTCCTGTTTTTCGGCTCTTACGTTTCCCGTCTCTTACGTTTATTTCCTACGGTCCCTTCAAAAACGTATCAGCGGGGTTCTACTGTATTTATGTACATGATTTGGTGCAACCAAAGTGTTGCCGACAACACTTTACACATGATAGGCAAAGATGCCATTTCCTCAGCCTCTCCTCCTCTTTCAACTTCTGTGGAAGCCCAACTGATGTGGCGGACAAAAGGGCGCTCCCTTCAAGTCTGGAGTTCCAAATCTGCCTCGTAGACATCGATATACAAGAACATCTGAAATTTTGGATGCTAAAAAGCTTCGGCTTCCGATTTTTCGGACTTCCTGCCCAAATTTCAGGTCCAAAACAGCATTAATTGATCCCCCACCTCTGCCACATATTTCATCTCCATGTTGGAACCAGCGTTTTCTTGAGTTCCAGTGGTTCTCAGCCATGGATGTGTCGGGGACCCCTTGTGGACTGGTGGAAGTGATGGGGGACCCCTTGCAGCGGAGGGGAGGGAGGGGGGGTTACGTAGGTAAATTAACACAACTGGAGCGTGAAACAGGTGCCTTTTATTGCTACCAAAAACATCAAACAAACGTGCCACATCACTTCATTTTGGACAGTTCATCAATACGTGGCACAGTCGCGCTTAAACAGAGTTGCATATCTGCAGCCACATTCAACCTGTTTCGGTATTTACTTTTCAAGTATGCAAGTCTGGAAAAAGCATGCTCGCATGCATACGTCGTAGAAAACTGCAACAGAAGCTTTACAGCCATATCATGGAGAAGGGGGAACATTTCTGCAGTCCCCAACCAAAATGCCTCAAGGCTCACAGTGGCAAACTTTGCCTTCATCACTGTGTTTTCCTGGAGCTCCATCAGCTCATTTTCAGCTTCGACACATTCATATGTAAAGCAAGCTACGTCAGCCTCAAAAGGGGCCACAAGCCATGTGTCTGGGGCAGATTCTGGGAAGTAGTCCTTAATGTGGCACCTTAATGTGCTCAGATGGGCTGTGATTGTGGCTCTGTCACTTCCAGATACTACCCCAGAGCCTGCAAGACCACCGAGCAGCTTAAAAGAAGAATAGTCGCCTCTGTTCCCTGGCTCAACCAACTTTGAAGCTTTTTACAAAAGCCTCTCACCTTGTCCCCAGAAGAGACAACATTAGTGCCCATCCCCTGCATGCTGCTGTTAAGATGGTTCAGGTGCTCAAACAGGTCACACAGATAAGCAAGCTTTGCCACAAAAGAAGAGTCCTGAAAAGGATCTCCGAGTGCCCTATCTTCTGCCAAAAAAAGACTCAGCTCCTCTCTAAGCTCGAACACCCTTGCGAGCACTTTTCCGCGCGACAACCAACGCACCTCGGTGTGCAGGAGCAGGTGTTGGTGCTCGGCACCCATCTCCTCGCACAGTACCTTGAAGAGGCGACTGGCCTTAGGCCTTGCCTTTACACTGTTCACGACTTTGACAACATGTTGCATAACACTCGCAAGCTCTGGACTCAACTCCTTTGATGCCAAAGCTTCCCTATGAAGCATACAGTGTGTGAACGCTACTGCACTGTTCACTTTCTTAACGAGTCCTAAAAAACCTACAGAGTTTCCAACCATGGCTCGAGCGTCGTTGGTGCACACAGCTACACACATGTCCCAATGAAGACCGCGCGAAACAAAAAAATTGTTAATGGCATCGAAAATATCTTGACCTCTCGTTGTGGTCTCGAGTTCCAGACAGCAAAGAAGTTCTTCGGCAATGACAGAGTTATTCACAAAGCGCACAAACACTATAAGCTGTGGACTCCCGAACACGTCGCAGCTTTCATCGACGGCGAGGGAAAACTTCCCAGCGGACTTCAATTTATCAATTACTTGGTCCTGCACATCAGACGCCATTTCTCTAATTCTCCGTGCCACGGTGTCGTTCGAGCACGGTATTTTGTCCAGTTTTTTCACATGCTCTTTCCCTATGACAGCACCGACGACGTCCTTCATGCAGGGCATAAGCAGAGTCTCGCAGATGGTGTGAGGCTTCATCTGTTTGGCCACGTGGTAGCTGAGCATGTAGCTTGCCTTGATAGCATCTGCAGAGTTTGCCAGCTGAAACGAAAGTCTAACTTTGTACGCTGAACCGAACCTACAAACACTGCATCGACAGTCTAAAACTGGTGCCTTAACCGGTCGCCTTCCCCACCCTGCGACGCGTTGTATACATGTGGAAAGTCGATGGCACATGCACTAAAGCGAACCAACAAAATCTGCCAGCTAACCGTGAGGCAGGAGCCTCGCCGATCAGCCTACGCACAGCGAACATAATGCATATCGAGGGTCGCGGTTGCCGCGAACCTCGTATGCGCAACTAACGTAAAGCACGTCGAACAAGCATTTGGCGACCGATCGAGGCTCGCTGCCGCAGCGAACATCGTATGCGCAACTAACATAAAACTGTGTTATGATAATTTCGACCTCACCTTGTTTGGATTATCCAGCTTTTGGGATTCCAACTGTCGTTTCTTGGTTTCGAAGAACTCTATGTCCTTGTCTTGGTAGCTTGGATGCTTTGTCCGGAGATGGCGTGTCAACTTCGTCGGCACCATGGAGCTTAGAGCGAGTACTTCACCGCACAAAACGCATTGCGGTTTGCCGCCGATATTGACAAAGCCAAACTTCACATAACTTTCTTTGTAGCCACGTAACTTGGACATGGCTACGCGACTCAGACGAACACGTAGCTTCGCGACCTAGGCGACCTAGAACACGTAGCTTCGAGACTGCACGGCACAGCCACTGATGCCAGGCGACAATGGCGATATTCATTGGGTTCATTCATTGTGATGGTCTCAGAAACTGTACAAACATGGAAAATAATCATCCCGACGCTATTGACGTTTGTAAATCATGTGGATTGCATTGTATTTATAGTATTTCTTTTTTTTCCTGTATGCCTGATATTTGTAAATCATGTGGTTAGCATTGTATTTATATTATTTCTTTTTTCCTGTATGCCTGAATTATCATCTTTACGTTTTCGTATTGTGTTGATAGTATTACCTCTACAATTACGGTATGCCTCAATTGTGACTGTATCTCTCACTTCCAAATGAGACGTTTTCGCATTGTATTAATAGTATTACCTTTCCAATTACTGTATGCCTGAATTGTGACTGTATCTTTCACTTCCAATTAATCCCCCCCTATGTAATGCCCAGCGGGCCCTTAGGGTATCCAAATAAAAAATAAAAAATAAATAAATATGATAATAATGGTAGTGGTTTGAAGAGGAAAAGGCGCCTAATTTCTGCAGCCCGGTAGGGAGCACGGCGCAGCGTCTGATACGATAATGCGGCTGCGGGGCACCGAGACACGTGGTTCGGGAAGGTGTGGGGAAGGGGGAAAGGAGGTGATCGAGACGACCTTGTGCGGATTGCGGATCGCTGCGGCAGTTCCGGAAGCAGGTCCCGGAACTCCAAATGAGTCACGGCCGGACTAAACTCCAAAAATGTAAAAAAAAAGCGGGTGAGGGTTTCGCGGATCATAAAAATGGCTTCGCGGACCCCCTAGGGTCCGCGGACCCCCATTTGAGAACCACTGAGTTAGTACATTTGCAACCGTAGCAGAGCTTGAAAGGCAGCTTTGCCGCAATATTGGTAAGTGATGGGGTGAAGCATATTGAAAATCTAGGGACCACTTCCAATCGGACGTTGACTGTGTCTTGGCAAAGTTCGACCGTAACAGAGCTTGAAAGGCAGCTTTGCCGCAATACCGGGGTGTGATGAGATGAAGCATATTGAAAATCTAGGGACCACTTCCAATGGGACGTTAAGCGTGTCTTGGCAAAATTCGACCGTAACGGAGCTTGAAAGGCAGCTTTTCCGCAATACCGGGGTATGATGAGGTGAAGCATATTGAAAATTTAGGAACCACTTCCAATCGGACGTTGTGTCTTGACAAAGTTCGACCATAACGAAGCTTGAAAGCCAGCTTTGCCGCAATATAAGAGTGTAATGAGGTGAAGCTTATTGAAAATCTGAAGGGGTCACTTTCAATCGGACGTTGACTATATTTGTCTTTGGGAAGTTCGAATAGTTCGAATAGTAAAATTCCAGTGCGAATCGAATCGAATAGCAAACACTATTCGAAAAATATTCGAAATTTCGAATATTCACACACCCCTAAAATAAATAAATAACCTGCGCACTGCACTTCTGGCCCATGCAAATTGAGGTGGAAGAGCGTACACTCAATTAAGTAATGCTGTGCCATGTGCTACAACGCGTAGTTGGTCATGCACTTTAACAGAGTACAATGGCTCACGAATTTTTTGACAAATCGTGAGGGGCTCCATATGAGCTGTCCAAATACAAAACCAACCAATCAAAACACCATTGTTCCGTTTATGCAGTAGTTTTGTTAAAGCGATTTCCATTTACAGTAAAAGCTTGTTAAATTGGGTTTCATGGGACCGGAAAAAATGTCTGAATTAACCAAATGCCAAATTATCGAAAGTATCAAGAAAACAATAAACAAATATCTATCACGTCAGTGCATTTTAATTTTCTTGATGAATACGTAAATCCAGTACTTATGTTGCGTAACAGCAGTGTAAAAGCCATAATTTTTGTCATTCACTAGTTCGTTCTCAACGTGATCGTGGCTCAAAACTCCTCTGTCTTAAGCCGAAACCTGCGCTGAACCCATCCCTTATTACACACTGTCAGCACCAACACCGCCACGCGCATGTGACAATAGTTTTCTCGCCGGAAAAATGGCCGGCAACTGATCGTGCGCACATCTCAATGTAGCAAGCGATTTCTGTGCCAGCATGCGAACCGTGGCTGAAGCTCTTCGTCTTCAAAAACTTCCACCATGTTTGAAATTTGTGACGTAGCGCGTGCATTGCCCGAAGTCAAAACGAAGCTACCGAGTGCTGCGTCCACTGTGGACAAAACCGTGGTCGTTCAAGACACGATCATTGCGACCACACAGTTCTGAAGGCACGCGCGTGGCAAACGTCCAGAGTCGAAACGAAACTACTGAGCACCGCATCGGCTGCTGAATAAACCTGGCTCACTAATGCACAGTCATGGATGGCAACTACGCAGTTGTGAAGGCATACAGCAAAAACGAAACTACTGCTTGTTGCAGCTTTGACCTGTCGACGTGATCATAGATAGCGACCAAGCCTTTCCGAAGGTGCGCGGCCATTTCGGTTGTTCGCGAATGCCGTTCTTGTTCCTCTGCATCACGCATTTGCAGTGCTTCGTGCTTGGTGCGCTCAAAGGATCATCCAAATTAGCAGGGTTGCGGCCAAATACGAACAAATTAACGGGAATTTCATGCCATTAAACAATACATATACTTGCTGGGGCCAGATAACATGGCCAGATTATCCGATTTTTGAATTAATGGGGGTCGAATTAACGAGCTTCTACTGTAATGAGATTTTACTGTATTACATTGAAGAACTTGTGAAGTCGTACGTGAAATGAAAAATGAGAGACCAAGCACTTCTGATCATTTCAGAACTCCGTCATGTAGTTTCTCTGAATTTGCATACACCCCCGCCCCTCCTAGTCACCTATGAGGGGAGGGGGGCGCAAAGTCTGCCCCATACATTGACTTAATAGGGAGGGGGGGGTGCGCTGCAAAGAACCTTCACCGCCCCTGAAGGGGAACCCTGCGCACGCCTATGGAGGTAGTGCTTCTTTACTTTAGTTCGTACACTAAGTGGAGCTAGGTATCTGATTTCACACTTCTGAGCACTAGAATGATACACCCAAGCTTCAGTTTTCTTGTATGTAAGCTTTTATACATCAGCTCGTCCGCACGTCAAATCCATGCGAAGAACTGAACAGCATCTCGCCACCATCTCAGCGGGAGTGAATCTGCTGCATGTGAGAGCATCCCCGAAAGTGTGGCAGCCAGAGAGCGTGGCAGCCTGAGGTGGCCGCTGTCACACGTGAACAAAATGTTTTGGCCAAAGAACAGTGGAGCCTGACGGAGCTGGAAGATGGAGTGGAGAAGGTACACTGGCCTGGTCAGACATCAACGTTTGGCAAACCGTGCTTGTTTGATGTACCTAGTCAAGCGCCAGTGCCTGTGGAACATCGAAGAGAGTCGTCTGCTGCTCCTGTTGCCCACCATCTGTCTGCAAGTGCACAGGAGCCACTGTTGAGCATGCCCTCGGGTGATGCATGACCATGACAGTGTCATCGAGCCATAAACTGTAAGCGCTGTGCTAACTCAAATTCTTTGTTTATGTAGTCTTTGTATGTGTGACATTGCATTCTTTTATGACATGTTCCTTTTGTGTTTGAAGATATGCTTTTGTGTTGTGTCAGTTGTTACCTCTTCTTTGCTGGCCTCCTGCTGTAAGCCAAATTATAACATAATGGTTCTGTTTTGCACAGGGCCCACCTTCTTGCCCACAAGCGCACGCACACTGGAGAACGACCTTTTCCATGCCCTTCAGAAACATGCCCGCAGGCATTCAGCACTTCATCGGCTGCTAAGCGGCACTTTCTCAACATCCACTCCAAGGATACACAGAAGAATGGTGGGTAAAGCTGCTTCTCTCTGTGGCAAACGACTGTTTCTTGTGGGGCATGTTCTGGGTTCGTAATCGCAATGTTTCCCCACCGAAACACAGCTCTGAAGAGTGTTAGCTTAAGGGGACACTAAAGAGAGAAAAAAAAATTTCTCGTATTAGTAAATTACTAGGCTTGTGCGAATAGTAAATTTCAGGTTCGAAGCGAATTCGAAGCGAATAGTGATTTGATCTAATAATTTCGAAGCGAATTCAAATAATATATATCACATATTATAAAGAAAAATTAGCATATCTGTCATAACCCAACTGACCTGCACAATATTTTTTAAACTTGAAACAGGGCATGTGCAGATGTCATTCTTTTTGGTTCAAAGGGAAGTGGAAGCAAGTTTGAGTAGTGGCAGGATTTGACTTTCGATAGAATGCAAGTGATAACCTGCAAAATAAGTTACATTTTAACATTTACTATACTTAGAGCATATAAACCGGTATAACGAGCTTTTAAACTTAAAAATGATGAATCAATGTGAGGGTAATATGTTCATTTAACCTGGAAGCGGGGCTTCGCGGCAGATCGGATTTCCCCTGGATAGGTGTAGTATTCACCATATAGCACCCCTCCACTGCAGCGTAAGTGCCTTTACAGGGGGTTGCATGCGGTTTATATATATCTATTCGTTCATTTCAAATACTTTAAAATTTCCAATAATTTAAATTCATGTCGAAGCGCATTCGAATACTGTAACATTCGTTCGAATATTCGAAGTGCTCGAATATTCGCACAAGCCTATAAAAATTACTCTTTCACGATATCGAAAACCCCACGCAGCGAAAAAACACGCAAAAAGAAAATGTGGGTGGCGACATCACCTTGAAGTTCCCACACCAGTTGCCATGATGGCATAGATTTTGACGGCATCTACTTGGGCCCACGTAGTTCACCATGAGTAAAACTTGTGTACATTGTCATCTGAGGGAGCCAGAGACCTAACATAAGTTTCAGGAAATTTCGTTGAGCCAATGTGGCCAAAATACGTCGAAGTTCCTGACGTCACCACCTGAGATATGGGCGGGAAATTTGAAAGTGAAACTTTTGACATCGATTTCCTCATCTATTGATAAGCCTATGGTTGTGAAACTATTGACACTAGAGTTTTCAGAGCATATAATTTATTAGTCTAAACTAATTTATTGTTTCACTTTAGTGTCTCTTTAGAAAGCAAGGACGCAGACTGAAGCAAAATCACTAGAGCTGTGTATATGCTCGAGATTTCGAATATACATCGAATAGTCTGTGCTGTTTGGTTGAAGAACTCACTATTTTAAATTGCTAAATGTTTATTTATTTTTAATGTTTAAGTGGGAGCAATGTATATTGTTGTCTCAATGAAAAGAGGACAATGCAAGTGAGAATTGTTCCAAGTGGCTCTGCTGGATAAAAACTGTGGCTGCTATGCAGGGTTCAACATTTCCGGAGTGAACACATAAGGGAAACAAATTTTTCAGTCATTTATTGTAAACAGGCGTCGACTTCAAAAAAATACTGGTTCAGTTCATGTTCAGTGTGCTCCAATTTTATTTTAGGTCAGTACAAATTCAGAGAAATAAAGATATTTGTACCAACTCAACACTTCAAGGGCATCTAGCCTTGTGTTTTTTTTTTCTCCTTTTATTTTGCTTGCTTCATCATCGTGGTATACGAGAACGCTAAAAGCAGTTGTTTCTTATTTATAAGCTCCTCAGTTGATCGGCCATTGATTTGTGAATCACATTATATGCAGGTAAATAGGCTTTTTTATATAACAAGAGGACTCCATGCAAACTTCATGTTTGAATGTTTTTAGAAATGAAACATTCTGTATTCGACTAGCTATTTGGAAATGATCTTTTTTCAATGCATATTTGATTCAGTTGGAAAACTTGGCTGTTCAAAGACCCCCAGAAAGGATACATGACTAATACCATGTTCTTTCAATCATTGCTTGCAACAAAAATTGATTGGAGATGAGGCTGAACACAAATTTTGTTATGCGGTATGAAATTAAAGCAGTGCCTTGTGCATAGTGTGCCAATTTAAGTATTATGTGGTAAGAAAACAGCGCATAACACAGTGCTGTTCCTACTCCCCTTAATAATGTGCCAGCTGTTATTGCTTTGCATTTTGGGATAAACTGCAAGGTTTTTCTTAAAGGGCCCCTCACCAGGCCACATAGAAAATTTTAGTTAGACGCTGAAGGTTGTTGTGTGCTGAATGAAGAGCAGTATGCCACAAGAATTTTTCAAATCTGTTCATTACGAGCTGAGAAAAACAATAATTTGTACATAGCGGCGCGAAAACACGATGCGAGGAGGGGAGTTTCAAACCCTTGCCACTCGCCCCGTGTAGCCTTCGCAAGCCAAATCCCTTCCCTGCCCTCTTCACTTGACACATACGCATGGACACGTCATGCACATGCATGGTCACGTGCGCATGACGTGCCCGAGCCAGCCCGAGCACGCGAGTGGCGTTGCACTGCCGCTACCTTTTTTTTTTATGTAGCGGCTGTGGGCATTGTGTCGGCATTCTCTGTGGTGTACTGCTGTTTCTGCGGGACAGGCATAAAAGTTGCAACATTTGTACGGGCACGAGACTGGCGGTATCACGAGCCAGTGCCGCATTAACGTTTACGTGGACGCAGTAGAATAAATGAGCATAATGAATGCTCGAACGCGCCAGAACATTACTTTCATTTCCAGGGCTGGCGTCTGCTCGATGCGTGAGGACACGAACGCATGGGAAACGGAGGCACATTAGCCCCGCATCTCGCTGTAATTCACGAAAAAAAAATTAAAAAAAGATGCACACATTCCCTTTGTGTGTCTCATTATTTCTCTCAAGTTTTATTATTCAATTTAAGCAACAAATTACACAGACTACACATGTCGTGTCAAATAATTATCGCAGTGTCACGTGCTACTGTTGGCGACGTCAGAGCACAGTCGTCTACGTAGGGCCATTTTCTCATGTACGTCATCCCCTCATTCTCTGCGCGCGCGGCCGCAAGAGGAAGGGCAAGCAGCGTTCACCCTGAAATTTGACCCATTTCCGCGGCGCATAGCGTTGCAAATTTTGGCAGACGTGATCGTGAACGCCCAGTGTTAGCTCAAAATTGTCAAACCTGGTGAGGGGCCCTTTAATGTGAACACCGTGCATTTTTATGAGGTAAAAAGCTCTTGCTTTGTAAGTAAAGTTATGAAGTTGTACGTCTGGTAATGCACTCAATCTTTTTGTACCCTACCAGCAAAGAACAGCAGAGGACAGCAGGCATCTGAACATGGTGGTGATGGCGAAGGTAAGAATTGTTTTGCAAGTTGTTGGAGTTTATTACTACCATTACACTTATTACTTATTTATTATGCTTCTCTATGCGCTATGACAGCATGATTTTGTTGCTGTTGTTACCATTGCTTTCATTATTTTATGTTTCCTGATATGCACATTATATTTTGTTGTGTTAGACCCCACCCTTTATAATGCTTTCTGTAAGTACTTAGGGTAAATAAAATAAGGTGCATAGGTAACGGCATGCACATCAGCATTGACATGTTTTAAGGATAGCTAGGCGGGCTAGTTAGTATCGCATTATGATATGAAACTTTGAGCGCAAATAAACTACGCAGGACGAGGAAGGGAAACACACACAACAAGTGCTTGTGGTATGCGTTTCCCTTCTTCGTCCTGTGTTGTTTATTTGCGCTCAAAGTTTCATATCATAATTGACATGTTATTGTGCATGTTGCTTAGTCTAAGTACAGTGGAACCTCGTTAATGCGTACCTGCCGGGAACGCCGCCTAACTACGCACTAAACGGTAGTACGCATTAACCACCAAGTAAAATTTTGCATCTCCTCGCATATGCCATCGCCGCCAGCAAAGAAATATATACAGTGCCACAGCAAATATTGCCTAAACTACCCATTGCAAAGCGTTTTCTTTGTTTTTGCCAAAGTGGAGAAAAGATTCTGGCACTTTCGCACGACCGTCCGGTAGTGCCGATAGCGCGCGGTGGCGACGCGAAGGAGCATTTCGGAACTATTGCAGGGTCCGGTATACGCAGTGACCGACATAGCGACGGAACGGACAGTGTCGGCTATGTGTGTGTGCGTCTGTACCGCGATCTGCTACTAAACGAAAACTGACAGTTTCAGTGAAACGCGGTACGGCTGCGTGGAGCCGATCGTCTCCTGGCTAGTTGCGTGCAGCGCGTGGCCTTCTCGGCTCACGCCGTCACTGCCGGGCTGCTTGCTGCACTGCACGCGCGCATTTGTCGTGGGAGTGTGCTTCGTACCCACTTAGCTCCGACCGTGCACAGATGCGGCGAGTAGCTGGTTCAGTTAACGCGCCGGCGGCGATGACGAACTTCCTGCAAGCGATGCGCACTCTGCGACGCTCTAGCGGTGCTGGCAGCGGACGGAAGCGCGTTTGGGTGGTCGCCCAATAAAAGCGTGCAGTATGGTTACAACAGCGCTACGCTTGCTGTAGGTACGCGTGCGTTTATCGTGATAGCGTCAATACAAAGAGGTTTCTCGTAACCCGCGACCAGCAACGCTCAAATCCGCAACAGCGAGCTGCTTTCGTTTCTACAAAGCGGCGCGCGCTTGAACACGGCCCCGCACAACGAGGCGGCAACGATCGGCGGACCAGCGCGTTCAGGTTGTCGCCTATTAAAAGCGTGCAGTAGGCTTAAAGCAGTGCTGCGCCGCACGCGAGCCCGACCAGATACCTGAAGATACTTATTGTGATAAGGTTGTCGGCGATAAGTCATGCTAGCACGTTCTTCGGTGGCCGCCGCCTCACCTTCGTTCTTTCCCGGTGCTTACTCGCAAAAGCGTCGTCGCAATCGCGCGGAAGTCGGAATCGGCGATCGACCGATCTACGCACTTCTCGAAGATGGAAAACCTTTGGCGGCACTTTGGGGGGTCCGGAAGTTCAGCGGCGCAGTAAAATTTTATGGCACAAAAAGTTATCGCGGTACGTAGGGTACGCACTAACCGGTAGGCGTAGGACGAAGCACTACGGCTTAAGCGGTCAGCGAATGCATCAGGCTCTATGAGACTCAGTCGGGGATTCATCGCAACTACGTTTTAACCGTTAGTACGCTTAAAGCGGGTACGTATTAACGAGGTTTGACTGTAATCAGCTTGAATGCATATCTCGACAAGTGTTGAAGCAGGCCATTAGTATGCCACTGCTAAAGATAATCCCTTTCGCTCGGGTCGTTGCGGTGTCTCTGGCCGACATCTGCTTTCCCACGGGGGTGTTGGGGTGGTTGGGACACCTGTGCAATCTGCCTCTGAATGGGATTATGGCTGGGCTTACTGACCTTTTGCTGGACCGGACAGCACTGACAACAAGAAGGGGGGAGAGAGAGAGTGGCCGGCTCTTCAGACTCTGCAACCGAGCAGAGACGTTCGAACAACAAAAGATGACGGATCCTCTTTTAGCTCCTTAATCCAGTTGAAAATATGTAAAATAAACTCCTTGTATCATTTAGAAACCTCAGTGTCATTGAGTTATTGACATCAACCCTTTTTATAAAAACCACCAGCTTTGAAAAAGTGGAACTCTTAGCTCGCATGCATGGAAAGAGTACAGCTGAATGGTATTTCTCAATAAACATCTGCGCTGGCCGAATTCAAGCAGTTAGTGAAAGATTGTTAAACAAGAATCGTGGCGTCTAAGGCTGCTCTCGGTGACCAGGGGCACGGCATGCACGCTAGCATTAACATAGAAAAATGGCATTTCACCGCTTCTGTACAACATGTTAGCTATCTCCTGATATAAAAGGTTCATCGATCAAGCTCGTCGATTGATCAAATGCCAAGGAAGTGCCATGAGAACTAGACTCTGTAAGCGAAATTAAGGTTCATCTAGTGAAGGTTAACCCTTGCTCAGTGCCGATGCCTTCATTTGCAAGTGTGGTCCTTGCGAACAAAAGTGTGTCTGAACAAGTGTGTTCATTCGTACAAGTCTTGCACGCTGAAGTCTTTTGTGAGGCAGATTCTCATAAAGCATGCATGTCTTGCAGTCAAAGAGCAGGAAGCATGTTGCTCTTGAGCTATGCTGTGACTGTGCCTAGCATCAGGAACACTTGTGCAACTGTTTCCAGCATGTAGGCACATAATTGCAACACCAATATCAACCATTGCATGTCACATGGGAAAGTCAAACGTTAGGAGATGTGAGAGTCGTGGAGAGGACAGGCATGAGAAGGTATACGAGGATCGCCTTTTCCTGCCAGGCAAAAATTAAAGCAACACTGGTTTAAAGGCAAGCTGCTATGAAATTTCACTTTGGCTAAGTAAGCAATGATTTAAGCAATCCTGGCAAAGCAGCCAGGCTGGTACTTGCATATTTACCATATATTGCCGACTGTAAGTCGACCCCCCAACTTGCAACCCCTTCTAGGGGAAAAAAAGTTGACTCCGAACACAGCCTCATGCTGCGGCCATAGCTCACCAATAAGTTTTTCAGAAGAGGGAGTGATGCAAAGAAACATTTATTTGCCGGTGAAATATCGCTTACGACTTGTCATCGCTTGAGAGAAGGACGCAGTCACGGTCATTGCCATCGTGTGAGCCACTGCTCCTGCTCGCCGTTGGAACGGGTGCCGGTGGTGCTGAAATGCCGCACGTGGAAAACGCCACACGGACCATGTAGGTTGGCAGTCCATACCAGGCATTATTCACCCATTTCTTGGATACGTTGAACTCTGTTTGCGGGATGCACATATCCTTCGCGGCAGTACGTGCTTTTACTTCAATATTGTTACGTGAAGAGACGAAGACTAGAGGCTGTAAACAAGTGTATTTACAGGAGAGTGCTCAGGCAAGGCAGCAGCACACAACAGTCTCCAAATCGTCGTCGTCGTCGTCTTCAGCCTAATGGTCTTTTGATGGCTGTCCGCAGCAATATCATCGTAGCAAACACTCAGGCTCTTGCTTCTCTGGTCGTGAATCCAATCTCGAACCGCCTCCTCAACGGCAGGGTATCGTCCAGACTTTGGTCCACGAAAGGAACGGCGTGTAGCAGCGCACGCAAAGATCTTGGTCCTTTGTTTTCTCCATTCCCTCATGCACTTTTCCGACACATCAAACTTGCGCCCTGCTTCAACGTTGCTTTCCGACTCTGCGTAGAGCATCGCTTGCCTCTTGAAAGAAGCGCTGTACTGTTGCCGGCGTAGCGGTGGCATCTTGGTGTCCATTTGGCAGCGTCGCAAATCGCGCACACCACTGCTCGCAAGCGAAGCGAAATGCAGAAATGGCGAACAGGCGTGAGTGCAAAAAGACGTGAAGACGCTTGTGGGCGCATGTGACTGGTCATGTGGTTTAGTTTCCCGCAATGTGTTGCCAGCCCGCACGGCGCTGCCAGCTTTTCTGTGGAACGCCGATGGTTTGTCAACGAATCGTTTCTATTGTATGAAAACAAAACTGCAGGGCGCATCGCAAGATAAATTCCTCTTTATTCATAGAGCATCGTTCGCCCTCTATCAAAGGTTTGAAATGCTGCTTTCGAGACCGTGTTTCCCAAGCAGTTCGCATTAATGTCGCGTGGTTTTGCTATAGTTTTGCGATCGTCGTGGCAGATCACAAAAATGTCCGGCTCCGGAAGTGGCACGCGCGCGTTGGGAGATAGCTGTTGCCGCGACTCCACTGCCTCTGCGGCTGGTGTTATCGATGC
Source organism: Rhipicephalus sanguineus (assembly GCF_013339695.2). Lineage (NCBI taxonomy): Eukaryota > Metazoa > Arthropoda > Arachnida > Ixodida > Ixodidae > Rhipicephalus > Rhipicephalus sanguineus. The sequence goes on along the minus strand of NC_051180.1, from coordinate 73,227,076 downwards.
GTCGAATAGCAGGAAATCCGAGGACGACGACCTTTCGTCGGACCCCACAGATAAGTCGACTTTACGATTCCACATATAAGTCGACACCGATTATAGGTCGACCCCCAAATTTTGGAAGGTCATTTTATGAAAAAAACGTCGACTTATAATCATCAATATACGGTATCTTCTGAACAACAACAACATAGCATTTAGGTTAAAGGAGTCCTGACACAAAAACTTTCGCCCCGCGTTTTTTTGTTGCAATGTGTTGCTGGGGGCCTGTTAGTCATAACACGGCACATCGTTTGCTGGAGCGCGCGACAGATAAATAATTACAAGCTCCTCATTACCGACACAGCCTCAGTTTCGGTTTGACAGAGCTCCAAAAACGACAAGCCGCCGGGTGCAACTATCACCACCTAGCGAGTGAAACGCTCGGTCACGTGAGCACAAAGAACAGTGACGCATTTCTGCACGGTCTGTCGTCGTCGGGCTCATCGTAGTCTGATGGCGACGATTTTCTTGCGGCGGGGATCGAAGGAATTTTCGACGTGGCGAATCACTTCAGGTTTGACCCGCTGGCGAGGAGCGATTCGTCGGGAAGCGCGTCAAAACAGAAATGGCGGCTATGACGTCATCGTAACTTGTACCGGCTGCAACGGTTACGTAGGGGAAGTAGGGGGGTCACCTCGGGTCACCTCCGAGGGTGTCAATGCACTAGGTGCGGCCTATAATGCTGGATCGCGCTCGCGGACTTCAAAATTCATATAAAATACCTTCCAAGCTTTATTCGCTGTCGATATTTTGCAGATGGTACACGCACGTACACGGGAATCGATCCAGCAGGCTATCTCGGCCGCGAAATTTTGTGTCAGTACCCCTTTAAACAGACCTCATGCAGCTGGTGTGTGTTGCTGTGACATAGGTCCAGGCACGTTGCCTCTGGGACTGTTCAGCACCCTCTGTATCTCGGAGGCCATGCCGAAGAGATCCTAGGTGATGTCGTCATGTGTCAATTTCGGCTAACAGTAATGCTGCCGCATTTCTTTTTTTCAGCTTCAGTATTAAATATGACTGTTTTCATGAGCTTTCATGATGCTTCTTCATGTTCTTCAAATCCCATATCTCACACAGAGTCTCCTCCATATTTATACAATCTGAAAGAAACTAGACTTTTTATGCAGTGTGGGAATCGAGTGCGCCCTCCCCTTTGGCGCCTCGTTCCCTAGCTAGCGCGTGTGCTGGCCCCGCGCTACTCGAGCGCCGGGAACCACCGTTAATCGGCAGTATAGCGACCACGGCGGCAGCGCCAGGCCTCTTGGTCTGGTGCGAGCCATGTGTCGGCTTCCCGGCGCGCGGGCATGCGTCCGCCCATGTCTTGACATACTCACCCCACCCCGCTAGCCTACGTCACTGCGCTGCGCCTGTCCTCATCGGCCACCAGTGACAACTCCCTTCCCCCTTGAGCTCGCTTCTGTCTGGCGCAGGCTTGCCCGCGTCAGATGCACTCAGGCTGGCACGAGTGGTTGACGCGCTGCTCTGGCAGGCGGCTTCTCGTCAGTGCGCTCGACTGCTGCCCTTTGTGTGATGGTCGTAGCGCCGCCGACAAGCGTACTCGATCGGTCTTGCGGAGTTCCCTTTACGGCCTGCAAGCCCGTGACTGTTGTACTGTGCTGCATCTTGGGTTAATAAACCCATGTTGTTTGTTGATATCCTGCCTCGAGTGCCTTTTCTGTGCCGTGCCAGAGTCGACGAACCCGGCCGTAGCGTCTTTGTTCGCTGCGGCAGTCGAGAACGTCGCGTCTTTTCACGGTCGCCTCGTAGGGTAAGCTTTGCGCTAAACCTATCTCCACAGCAGTCATGAATTTTTGCTTCACTTAGCCTGTAACAGGAAGGGCCTCTGTGCGTCACACATATCGCAGTGGTGAAGGAAGGTGAGAAGAGTAGTGGAATGGTGCTATTGGGCACAAAAAAACAGTGATAATGGGCAAAATACTGATAAGCGATAGTGGAATGGTGTTCAACTTGAGTGTGAGTCACTTGGGAAATGTACGCACTTGCAGTGCCATGCCGGTTTCACTTTACACGTCGTGTAAACGTAAACTGTGCATGTGAAGCTCTTCATTATTTTTTACCAGGTGGCACCGACGAAGCGGGCGGAACTGATAAGCCAGCGGTACAGGTACAACACATTTGCAAGCAGTGCGGAGCCAGCTTTCAGTCCCGAGCAGGCCTGGCAGGCCACGAACGGGCGCACATTGTACTGCGGCCATTCTCGTGTCCCGTCTGTCCGCGCTCTTTTGCAAGTACGGGCGCAGCTTCCAGACACCTCCGCAAGACCCACAACACGACGGCTACAGCCATACGGCAGTCGGTGGTGCGCTACGAGCCCGTGGGACCGGCTCTGTCTTCGGCTTAGTGCTCATGACAGAAGTGGCTGCAAGGAAAAGACTGTGTGTTTGCTTGCACCACGTGGGAAAGAGCTTTTCAATAGCATGTGAGAAAACTTGGTTGAATTTGTATGAATTTGTTGAAGGAAAGTTTGGTGGATGAATTGGCCTGTGGTATGCAGGTTGACTGTTGTAAACCAGAGGTATTTCTGAGGCCATCTCGGGAGACTGGTGTGGATTATTTCTGCCCACATTTTGTTGAGTTGGTGCTCTGGACTGAATGCCCACTTGAAATTTTAGCTATATTAAAAACTTTTACTCGATAAGCTATATAAGGAACTTATTATTTAGTGGTACCTAAAATTGACGGAAAGACGGCCAGAGAAGACGACATAACAGTCAACTTGATTAAAGGTGGAGGAGACTTTATATTTAAGAAACTTGTGACTGGCCGCTGTGGTGGTACAGTGGTTATGATGCCCAGCTGCTGACCCTAAAGACATGGGTTCAATCTTGGCCAAGGCAGTTGCATTTCGATAGGGGCAATATACTTGAGGCCCGTGTAGTTAAATTTAGCTGCATGTTAAAGAACCCCAGGCCCTCAAAGTTTCTGGAGCCCTCCACTAAGGCACGTCTCATAATGATATCATGTTTTTGCATGTAAAACAGCAAGAGTTATTATTATGGAACTTGTGATTCTCTACACAGAATGTTTTAAAGGGGCAATGACACGAAAATTTTCAGCTGTTTTTTTGCATCAAATGTAAGGTCAAGCCCTCAAGAGCCTAGAAAATGTACTGGTAGGTGTCAGTGTGCCCTAAAAAATTAATTACAACATGCTCTTAAAAGCTAGTTTCAGTTCCTACTGTACCCTGATGTCGCGGCATGGCATGAGATTGTCGTACTGTGCTCGCGCAACATATCGTGACGTTTCCACGATCGCTGCACACCGTGGCTCCGTTAGCAACATGCAAGCGGCTATTTTGTATGTTTTGGTACCTGACATCAACACAACTAGCCATGCTGGTGCATGAAGTCACCAGAATTGATAGTGTAGCATGGCGTCACGCTAGTGTCGATGTCAAGTAGATGCGCCATGCGAAAATTGACTTTAAAGGGATACTAAAGGCAAATATTAAGTTGACGTTGATTGTTGAAATAGCGGTCCAAAAACCTCGTAGTGCTACTTTTATGCCAAGGAAGTGCTTATTTTGAAATAAAATCATGTTTTAGTGGTCCGCATTGCATTAGCGCACTTCAAATCACCTGCCTGAAAGCGGTATTTCGCACGCCACTCTTGCCGTGCCCAACGTTGCCCGCCTTTACTGCGCAGCGGCATGCACTGGCAGCGTGCATCATTCGGGCATCCGGTAACATCACATGCATGTGGTATTTTGTCGAACTTTCTGTCAGAGCGACTTTTATGAGCGTGCAAAACATGTGCGGCAGTACGCGATACTGAAACTACCACTGAGACGCGACCGCGTGAGCAAAGCAGGGCGCCGGGCGAAGCACAGTTCGGCGAAAATGGAACTTTTGAACCACACGCGCCGTTCCCCATGGCAACGCCAAAGAGGTTTTTTTTTCCATGAATCAAACAGAAACAAACAAGCAGCATTTTATTACATCTCTTGATGCACGCAAGGTTCTTTTCTTATTGCAGCTAGTTTAATTACTAGTGATTAATTGTATTCAGACTCTCACACGTCATTGGGGTCACTTCGAAAATGTCCCACTCGTGGCGCTCATCATGTGATACATTTAGCTTAATTTCTCGGTAAGTAGGGCACTGCTGTTGATAATATTGCCGTTTTAGACTTTGTCATACATTGAGCTTTCACTCTGACATAAATTGTTATTTGCCTTTAGTGTCCCTTTAATGTCGGAATAAAATATCTTATCAGCATTTACTGAGCTTCACACTTGCTCAGAGCCGTCTCAGCCTACGGGAGATTTTTATGGCAGAGCAAACTCTGCTTCGAAAATTGGTGTCAGAACACGTTGAAGACCTAAAATGTATCCTTGTGATGGAAAAATTCACAGCCACCCTGCTTCTCCACAAGGAAAGCCAAAAAGTTGTAATTAAGAAAGGGATCAAGCAAGAAGATATGATGTGTCCAATATAATTCACTGCATGCTTTAAAATGTTTGACTAGATTCGTAAGAAACAGGAATAAAGATTAATGCTAGATATCTCGGCAACTGAAGTTGCTGAGGTGATGCCAGTGAGAAGCAAAAAAATGATTGAAGCTCTTGACTTTGTTGCCATGATTTAAATCAAAATTTTCGCTTTTTAGAGGGGAAGCTGAATTCTACCAATACTAGGAAGCAGAATTTTTATGTAATGCCTCTTTCTTTTTTTTTTTTGTAATTACCATAAATGAGCAAGTTTCTTAAAGGGGCCCTGCAGCACTTTTTCAGCATGGTCAGAAAACGCTGCTGATCGGTAGTCGATGCTCCTGAGAACACGCGAGCGAAACATTATAACGCAGCGCGTGGCCTTGAATTTACAGTTAGTTCTTAAAATCAGCTAAAGGTCGCTCCCTCTTCTCTCTACAAATGATGCCATATACCCAAATTACTGTGCCATGTACCCGAAGTCCATGGCTGTTGGCTGATTTGAGCATTGTGAGCTGCACAGTTACTGTGGCCACCGCACGATGCCACCGTGTACGCTTAAGATAACACTAAAAGTAAGCCGTGCATTCGAAGAAAAGAATTAAAAGAAAGTGCTAAGGTCATGACACGCTCTGACGAAGGGGCGCATCTTCTTGCCCCCTTGTGATCCCCTTCGCAGCGTAGCTTTCAGTGCACTCACTAGTACAGAAGGAGAGAGAATGCGCTTGAAGCGTGCGACAAATCCCTGTAACTACGCTCGTACTTAACGGATTCTAAACATTTTTGCGGCAGCCAGTTCGTGAGGCAATAAGCTTTTTTGATGAATCCATTAGACGGTTAGTAGTGTCCAGTAGTAGTGGTTAGTAGTGTCTCCCCCCTAACTTCGTATTTCGCAGTAACTGTAGCGCAGCTTTTATATAATTATAATCATGCTTGGAAAAGTATTGCTGGGCCCCTTTAAGAATAAAAGCATGAGAGTTCACAAATTGTAATTATGCATCAGAAACGGATAGCCCAGTCTTGTAGATTGCATCTGTCAAAGACAAAATGTGGGGCGCGTGTTTGCAGCTTATATGAAACTGTTACTGTTATAAACAAATTGGTAAAGTGCTGCTCCCAATTTAGTCGTATATACCAGAACAGTTTATAAGGCATCAAATTTGTACATTTTAGTGAGAAAAATAGATGCTTACACGAATGTCATACTGTTGCTTGTTTCAGTGTCACGGAACTCTGAACTGAGTTTTTTTTTTTTCAGTTTTGCTTTTTCTAACGATTTCTATGGCAATACAGTGGCCAAAATAAAAATATGCCTTTTATGTTTTTTTTTCTCCTAAATTCAACATTCCCCATGAAATCTGGTGTAGCAGTTGTCTTGTAAAAACAATCTCTGCATTCCCAAGTATTTAACACAAGAAGTTGAGTTAGAAAGCTTCCTCCAAAAGTGCCCCTCACAAAGTTTTACCACTGCAGGCAAACTAGCACAATGCATATATCATGCAGTGGTGATTGCACTTACTAAGTATAAAGCAGGTGTGCGGAATGTAAAGGTAGAAATTTCATATGCGAGGCTGCTCGTTTTTTTTTTTCTCGAAGGAGCCATGCTTCAAGTGCGAGAATTCAGTTTGTATGCTCAAATTCCTCTACACATGTTGTGCTACTTGCAGCGTCACTGTTCATGGCATGCAGTGTATCAGAACGGAGCAGAAAAAAAAATACATAAACTATATTTTTGACCAGAACAAAAACATCACCGAAACATTATCTACTATTTCGTTCTAAAGCAAAACCGAAATATTTTGTATCGGTTTTCAATTCAAGGGAAAAGTTATCAATCCAGAACAACCAAGGTCATGTAACGTGAGCATAAATATATATTTCAGGAAAGTGCTTATCTCAGGCAGGCAATTCAAAGTGAAGATCTGTTGAAATTTAACGAAGAACTAAAGTAGTGGCAACTGGAGCTGTTTATATTAATGCAAGTGGTCCTTGGTGTGGCAGTAACGCAGGCCAGTGTGGAGAGGGCATTCTCAGCACTGAAGTTTGTTTTATCAGAACAATGGTCTCGCATATCGGAGACTACACTCGATGACTTGCTGCGTGCTGCGTCTGACCATCACTGACCATCACTGATGTGACTGACCATCACTGACCATGGCACATAGCTGGCTGTCACTGGCCATGGCAGCTGACTGGCCGTCACTGACTGTGGCACGTGACTTCAGTTAATTGTCCAATGTGGACCTTCCAATGCCATCACCTGAAATGCCCAGTGCAGCAAAGAAGGAAGAGGGAAAAAATAAAGGAGGCAAGGCTCAACACGTAAATGTGACGTGGTCCCTTAGCACCGGTATGGAAGCAGGCAGAGAATAAATGCTACTTGAGAATGCTAATCGCGCCAAAATTGGGCACTCACCTTTTGACTCCTTGATGCTCACCTCTTGGTGGCACGATAACAGGACAGCTCAGTCCTATTCGAAAAATCATTTCGGTTAACTGCTTCCTAGATATGGTGCCTTTACGACTTCCAGCGTACAACTGAAATTTGCAGTGGCACTTGGTGAGGGGCTCTTTTATGTTGGTGTACGGTGAGCATGTGTGAATGCTCGAGCAACTGTCGGGTGTGTGCATCTCAGTTACGCAACGATTGCTGTGTCACTATCCAGTTTTGTTTGACTGAGGCCTGTTTAGTGAATGGCACGCGTGACAAACGTGAAGGCAAAGACTGTTCAGTATGTGTGATCACAGGTCGAACTGTTGTCGGAATGTAAGGGTAGCATATGTATGAAAGCGTTCTTGTGTTATGTGATGTGGAAGTCTTGAAGATGAATTGTAGGTAGGGTAATGCCAAGGAACAAGGTATTGCAGACAAAGTGTCTGCAAGTGTATGAAATAATGGTGCGTATTCTGCTTGCATTTCAAGCATCATATTTTGCATGGAGGTTCCTCCATATCTACACTACTTGAAATTATGTTTTATATGCTGTCAGAAATTTTGTTGCAGTTACAGTAGCTTGAGTGTATCTTCTCAAAAGTGCAGACCAACAAGTGACGAGCTCTGAATTTCTTTGTCTGCTACTTGTGTAACTGTAGGCATTGCTATGACTTGCTTATTGAACGACATCATAAATGTGCATAAGTACAGTCAACTTTCATTAATTCACTCTTGACGGGGCTGACAGAATGTTATCATCCTGAAGATGCAGAAAAGAAAGTCCTGCTCCTATACGTAGCAGTATTTACCCAGTGGTAAAATGCCTTAAACCTAATCCAGTGCATACCTGATTTCATTAAGACGAGTATGTGGCAGTCATAAAGTTTTGACACTCTGGAAAAACATAGGAAATATGCAGAGTTTACCTGCTATGGCCACCAATGTCGTGATTGGCATCATTCTTGTGGTCAGGCACCTAAGTGCTAAGCAATTAGGTTTGAATTATCTGGGCAGGGACTAATGTAAGGAAAACCTTGGCCTCTGGAAAGAGCATGGCCGATGGTCGGGTATTTTCAGGGGGTGTCAAATTAACATGTGTTGAATTGATGAAAGTCTGCTGTATGATATTATCCCTTTACTATAACATATCATTACCCTGATGCATTCTTTTAGGCTGCTATATGCTTGGGTGGCGTGAGCTTTTTTGTTTTTGCTTCGTATTTCATAAGCAGGCCAAGTGATGCAGTTGTGCAGTATTCAGGTGCATTGTCAGCAATGTGCACATTTGACGACGAGAATCTAGTCTCTTAACCAGCTTGGGAACAATTTATTTTGTGAATAAGCTGGGGGAATCTCTCTCTCTCTCTCGCATTAAAAGCAAATTTACTATGTCACGGTTGTGTGTGCGGCATGTTTTAGCTGTTGTGAAATTTATCTACTCTGTTGGACTGAGGCCTCCATGTTATGTATGCAGGACTAGACTAAGTGAGCTTATACAATTTCTTGCTAATTAAATTCAGTTGTGGTGGATTCCATGTCATTTGAAGCTGCTTCAAGTAAAAGTTAGAAATTGGTGTAACTATTAGTCCAACATGATGTGAAGTTTATGGCGTATTAAGAAGCTTGGCTGTCTCACACCAACATCACCTAAGAAGCGTTCTCCCACTGCACCTTGTTATCTTTCTCAGATTTCTCTTCACAGTGCATGCTTGAATGATTTTGTGCCCGAGAACTTTGAGCCTGCTTCTTCTTAAACTCTTAAGAAAAACTTGAGGAAATGAAGAGATAAGCTAGCTTAACACTGTTGTAGCAGAGTTTCAGCAAATAATGGGCAAGGTGGGTTAAATCCAAACAGTGCAACCGGGCATGCAAGTGGGCAGTGAAGGCTGTTAACAAGAGGCAGGGGGAAAGAATTTGCGTGCTTTATTCAAAGATGGAGAGGACCGTAGTCAGAGGTCTGTCTGCTGAGTTACCTTTCACTTTGTCCTCTGCGACGGAGTTGATGCAACATTGCCAATGTTCAGAGCAATAGTTCTATTTTAAAAGGTGTAAGGAATATGTTTAAAATCCGATAATAGAAAAATAATCGGTGATGCATCAAGGTTAAGGAAAATTGTAGGAGGAATTATGACAAGGTGCATGCTGCGGCTAACTGACTATGCACTGGGCTGGTTTTTTGACATTCATCAAGTTCATTTGTGGGTGCTGCTGTCACTAATTCTTTAAAGCAACATTGTAATAGGTGTTGCATGTGCATGACTGTTTAGTAACTGCATGTCACTGTATAGGCTTGCTGTCGGTCAATTAGACTATTAATGGGCAGATTAGGCCATTAGCGGTGGTATCATGGGCCCTCGGAATGTAGGTCATGTTGGTTTCAGTGGGATGCTGTGCTTTCATTTTTGGTACTTGCGCTCTTCAAATAAGAGACAGTAACGAGCCCAATTATTTAAGAAAGTGGGTTACTTTATTGTTTTTCTGTTCTGATGGCTTCCTCTCATATGTAAAAAGAATGGACTTAGTAGACACATGTGTGTTGTGTTAGCCACCAAAATGATGCAGCGAGTGTATGACCTTGCATGCATCAGTTTCAAACATGCAATGCTTGGCACAGCAATTTTATCCTTCCTGTAATAAGGTATAAGTGAATCTATTCATAAAGTTACTGATTTGGTAACTTAAAGTGCATTTGGCTGGTTTTATTCTAGTGCTGTAGCAATGGACATTATGTTTATCTCGTGGAAATTGAGAGCATGAAACACCTTTGCCTGGCTTATTCAGGTTTCTCGGAGATGCCATCACCTTCGTGCTGAGGGTACGGCTCAGATCCAAGAGAATTCCAGTCACGCAGCTCCTTGATTTGCTCTGGGAATAGCTGAGCATTCATCTCGGACATCGCTAGCTTTACATCATTGCAAATCAATTACTAATACCCTACTGACACAGAGAACACATTGACATTGCACAGCTGTAACTATGCTCTCTGCTAATTTACAGAATGACCCTTAATAACTCTTGAAATTGGTTGACGAATGCACGCACAAGGATGCAATGTAGGCTGGAGTTTGAATGAAAGGAATCGAGAAGCTCAGTTTTTTTGGTTGTTCACAGCCATAGTAAGCCAACAACATTTGTAAGTTATTTTGTCTGCACTAAGACTTGAGATACAGAAGCTTACTACCACTGGTTTTAGGTAACACTGATGGCCAAAGTTCTCTGGAATATTGTATAGACAATTAGTCTCTTGTGCTGAGGCAAGAATTCTAAAAATAAAGGAATCGTGGAAAGGCAGTAGACTTTTTATCAATGTGCTAAATTGATAGGACGCTTTAGTGATGTGTAGCTGTGATTAAAAACTTAAATGTTAAGAGATCTCTTAGCTTGAATTCTAGGCTTGTGCGAATATTCGAGCAGTTCGAATATTCGAACTAATATTACAGTATTCGAATTTGCTTCGAAACGAACGAATAAACACATAAACCGCGTTAACCCCCTGTAAAAGAGGTTGCACGGAAGTGCAGGGGTGCTCTACCGTGAATACACCTCTCCAGGGGAAATCCACACTGCCGCAAAGCCCCACTTCAAGGTTGAATGATCTAAGTACCCTCACATCGATTAATCATTTTTTAGGTTTAAAAGCTCGTTATACCGGCTTATATGCTCTAAGTAAAATGTGTTAAGTAAAATGCGTTACATTTTAAAATGCAACACATTTTACAGGTTATCACTTGCATTCTACCGAGAGTCAAATCCTGCTACTATTCAAAGTTGCTTCCACTTTCCTTTGAACCAAAAAGAATGACATTTGCACGTGCCTTATTTCAGTATTCAAAATATTGTGCAGGTTAGTTGGGTCATCACAAATACGCTCATTTTTCTTTACAATATGTGATATATACTATTCGAATTCGATCCAAATCACTATTCGCTTCGAACCTAAAATTTACTATTCACACAAGCCTATTGAATTCATTTGACTTTATGTGGTATATGTTCAAGCGTGTTGCTGCTCAAAGTTGCTTGGCACTCCTCACAACATACCTTGGTCTCCCTACCCAGCTTATTCTCTGGCTTGTTCACAAGACCATGCATGTACGCACTACACACTTCTGCATTGGCATGGCTTGTTAAGGCGCAAGCAATGTAACTTTGGGATGGAAAAATTAAATATACACCTGTTACTGCCATTTCTAATCAATGCTGGCAGCCCTCTTTATTTGTCAGATGGATGTTTTTTTTTTCTATCTGATAAATAAGTGAGAGGACGTGAGGTATCCTGACAAGTGCAATTTTTAACGCACACGGCACACATGGTAGATGATGATTACTGTTTTGTGGCAAAAGTAAACCCCAAAAGGAAATGGTGCAACTATTTTTAGGGTGTCATAGTGTAAGGGTTGTGAAGGAGGCCAGTGCCTGCACTTGGCACCAGTTCTGACCTTTAACTCGCCTGTTGTGACTCTCTTTAATACCTGTGACAGGTGATGAAAAAGAAATTATTGCTTGATGTTTCACCAGGCCTTTACAAGTTCAATAAGAGCTTTTTTTTTTTTTTTGTCATCTGCCATTTCACAAGAATAGACTGCAGCTAGTCAGCTATGCCTTGTTTTTATGTTGCGAACATGAGCTCTGTAAAAGTGATTGGTCTACTCTTGTTTTCCTAGCTTGGCTACGTTAAAGGGGCACTAAAGAGAAAAACCATTTTTCTTTTATGAGTAATTAACAATTTCGCAATACTTAAAACACTGCTCTTTCCGTGACATGACACTTGGTAAGCGAGAAAATGCGTGAAAAGAAAGTGCAGGTTGCAACACAGCCGTGAAGTTCCCGCAACAGCTTGCTGTGACGTCATAAATTTTAACCGCATCTGCTGGGGCCTACATAATTGTTTGTTGCTAAAACCATTTACATTGTGTTCTAAGGGACACAAAGCCTTACCATAGCAAGTTTCACAAAATTTCGTTGATTCAGTATGGCCAAAATACGCAATAAAGACTGAAATTTGCCACTTCACACTTACGTTAACATGCTGACACTTCGGCACGAAAGTCAGACATGAAGCTTTGACCTTCATTTCTTCTTTTAATAATTAACCTGTGATGGCAAAATTAATGACAGTAGAGGTACGAAAGAGTAATCTATCTGTCTAAACTGATTTAATGTTTCACTTTAGTGTCCCATAAACCAGTAAAGTGCTCATAGATGTCACCACTCTATATAATTTAAGCACTTGAAGGATGTTTCAGTAGTCATATTTTGCTGTTGTCTGTACACTTGTTACCTTTGTTTGCGAACAACGAACAGTTTGCTTGGTTACCGCTATTAGCAGCTCAATACATTTATATAAGCTCAGTAACTTATTACTAGCTTATGCGACGGTGGTTATTGTGTAAACTACAGTACACTGATTTTTTTCCTTGGAAGCATTAAGAAGGTTTTGCTCTTGTTGAAAATTTGCTTTTGCTCAAGCTTCCTAGCATGATTGCACTTTACAATTTAAATTGTTCAATATAACATATGGCACCTGAAGCATATAGGTTTTCCATTTTGCCAAGAAGGGAGTGGAAGGTGTAGAACATTCCTCTGCCACCCCCTTCTGTAACTGACATCTCTGCTTTATACTTTTACTTGCCTGGTTTGTCAAGAGCAGAAATGTTGCCTTCACCTGCAGCTCTCGAGGTAACCAATGTCCAAACATGGCAGCTGTTACGCTACCTTGTCCCCTCATTGTGTGCATCACAACGAAGCATGGCCTTCGTAATTCTACTGGGGCTACAATGTGGACGCCGAGAATGGGGCACACGAAAGAAAAATTCCAAATTTTTCATTTGAAAAGCTCGGCAAGTGCTAATGCCAAGTTTGATGCAATGAGCAATGCACAATATAACATGTGACTGCTGTGAAGTTTGAGCAGATCGTTTTCAACTGCTTATAAAAAAGAAACATAGGTCACGTTATGCATAGCAAAGCCCTTGCACTACTGTAGCCAAGACTTTATTTCATAGTGCACTTCCATCTTTCTGGTGACCTGTTTCAATTTCTTAGGGTTTTCTCATGAAATAGTAAAACTCCTATGAGTGTTATGAAACTGGAATATCCCTCATGGCTGTATTCCTGTCCCTCTTATGTGCCGAGTTATTTATTCATTTTTCAAAGTGTTGCTTGCAGGTACATCTGTATGTATAAGGACATTTTGTTTTAATCAGAAAAGAATCACTCATAAAATCTGACTTTCTTGTCATGTGTGCTCTGCATGAATCGCTTGTGAAAGAACTCAGATAGGTAAAATCAAATAGCTTTTCTGGTGACAGAAAGGCTTTCTGAAAGATTTGTCCTAGTATAGTACAAGTATGCTGGTCCAATTGGTCTGACATACATTGCAAAGTGGAACACAGAAGCAATGCAGAATAGTCTTTCCTGTCCAGTCTCTCCTCCTTTTCACACTGCTTGTGCACTCCCCTTTGCAAGATATGCTACTCCAAGTATTTGAAGTTGTCGTAGTTCCATTTACAGTGTCCTCTTCAGCTAATGTCTCATAATCGCGTCTGTCCGTCTGTGCCCTGGAACGGTGCCAGCTGTGACCTCTCCCCCTTACACTCTCTCAGCAATCACGTGATGGCACAGCGGCGACGTCCGACCGTCCGTGCCCCCTCAAACTCTCTCAGCAATCACATGATGGCACAGTGGCGCGCGGCAACATTCCTTCGTCAGACATCTCGTTGCAGCAGTCGAGTTGGTCGGATGGCTCCCAAGCAGCCCGCTGATGATTTCACGGCAAGCGGTTTGGAGAAGCGCCCCAAGAATGTGGATTCCTCCGATACCAAACGCCACAAAGAATGAGCGAATGCGCATGCAGCGGGCTGACATGTCACCGGGCACCAAGGCCAGGGAAGCGGCTGTAGGTGACACTGCCAGTGCAATGGACACAGGCTTTCGCCGAACACACCTTGGAATTTACAAAGTGTCCTTCAACTTTTGTTCCCTTTTGACATTTGTCACCGCTGTGCACCCTCAAGTAGAGGGGTGTTCAGCAGTTAAGCAAACATAAGGGCAGATACTGTTCTTGTGCGTTATGTGGGAATAGTATCTTGCTGTACTACTTTGTGGATTAATGTTTTTAATGGGTAAACATCCTCACTTATACATGCACAGCAATCTTTTTTGCAAATACGAGTCCACTTGGTGATGAGAAGCTGAACCGAGCTAAAGGATTCCAAAATTGTTACCCTGCCATACATGGGTGGGCTGCTATACATCAGTTTGTTTGATGCTGTTTGCCTGAATGTCACATCAGCGGGACTCTTTTTCTCACTGATTTTCAGTGAACTAAAGCTTTCGGTTACTCGTCGGCATACACAATGTTTGCCCCTGCTGCTATCAATATGCTTCACTGCAAAGCGCTGATGTTTCTCGTACAGCAAGCTTCTTTTATAAAAGCCTACTGTGGTAGAAAACACATACAGGAGTCTAGCTTAGCCAGGTGCCAGGGCCTCACTATGATTTATGAATAAATTCCCTTGTTATAATTGTGGGGTCACCAACCTTCATGAACGTTCAATGTGGATAGTAATTATTCAGTCATTTTCATAATTAACTAAATAAACTAAAGAATTTCATAACTTTTCCAGGTTTCATAGGTCACTAGTTGCTTCTGCTCAGAAACAGAGTGGCAGCACCACCAAGCAATCACTGCATGTAATAGCTGCAATTAAACCAAATGCAGGGGGTAACTATTTATTGGGATAAATCTATTTCAACAAGCAGCTGTACACTTCAGGGTCTCCACTTCTTTGTAGTGTCAACATACTTCCCATCAGGCGGTTCATAATTCTTGATTGGAGGAGTAGAAACTATTGCCTTGAACTGAGCAGGAAACAAGCCATTGTCAGTCTATAAAGAGAGAAAAATAAGCAGATTGGAGAAGGACGCTACGCATTGATGATCACGTATAGTATTGTGCACAGATGTATGCATGCAAACACTATAGAACAGATTGCAATCACAGATGAAAGTACAGTGATCCAGCACTGTCAATTGGTTCAGCAGTTTTACGACACGAGTTGTAGAGCAGAAAAATCAAGCAGCCAATGGCTAACCTGGAATGGCCACTTTCAAACTAAGGTGACAATTTCAGTCCAAGTTGATATTGCGACCTCTCCAACTTGCCGGTGTGAATGCTAGCTTAAACAGGTATCGGTAACTCACCTGAATGGCTGCACTGTATAAGTCTTCAGAGGCCTCCTTCAGCATCTCCAGAGCCTTCTCCTGTGTTGACACGATGCGTTCCAGCATGGCAGCTTCGTTCTGATGCTTCCGCATGCAATAAATGCTCCAAGCGCGCTGCATCGCTTCTCGCAGCTGACACGTTTCATGATCCAAGACAGGCAGAGCCCTGTGCCTTAATCTGCAGTGAAGTGCATTACCATCAAAGATGTGAGAATACAGTCACTGCCGTATGTGCCGTGGGCAGCATCACCACGTTTCTGTGTTTAGAGAAGCTGCCTGTAGAGAATAGTACTTGTTTTCACCCAGTCATCAAGTTCCAGGCTGCAAGGTGTGAAGTGTCACGTTGTCCTCGTGCTATGCTAAGCACTATCATTGCGGTTTTGAGAATTAAAGCTTTATGAACATAGTAAGAAAATGATCATGAATTGCAGACAGTGCTGCCATGAACATGCAAGCCAAACATTATTCTACTGCATGTGGCAGGAAGCCCACATTTTCACATGAAAGACTGCTCATTCTCCCCTGCGGCTTTGGGCCACACTCTATCAGTCGCTGGGCCATTGCTCACAATCATGACCGACTCCCGAGTAAAAGCTTGAAATTGAATGACAAGTGTGGATTGATAAAGACACACTCTCAAAACACATGTGCATATAGCAGTTAAACAGAAATGCAACTGTGGCCACAATGATGGCATGAGGACATTGCACAAACCTCTGTGCACAGCTGAAGTGCAAGCAGCAGTGAACTTGATACAGTTGCATATACAAGATTTTACCAATAGTACACAGTTGAATCGGTAATCAGACTGTTTTCCCAATTTGAATGCACTAGAAAATCTTGGCAAGAAACCATACATTACTATGGAAAGAAAACTAATCTCTTTTTAACATAACAAAGCGCTGCTTCAGTTATATTTTATTTACACCAGCACCCTTTCACACGTGCAGCAACATGGGAAATTCAGCAAACAATGCTACTGCTTTTGTATCTTGAGTTTGTACCAAAGACAGTGTTGTGGTCTGTAGGCCAATCACAATGACAGATTTAAACATGTTGATGTTTTCCACCGCATGCTTTATTATTCACATTTCAATACCAGTAAGCAAAAAGACATTTCTACTGCATTATTTATTAATCACATTTCAATACCAGGAAGCAACAAGACATTTCTACTGCATGCTATTTCAATCACATTTCAATGCCAAAAAGCAAAAAGACATTACCAAAATAAAAAGCAATAAAAAAAGCATTTATAAACTTCATTTTCAGATAATAAAACCAAACCTTGCGGTTCTGCTAGGGTCGAACTAACGGAAACTGACTGTACAAGTTTTGCATCCTGAAATCTAGAGCGCAGGCCAATTGTAGCTCCCCGTGTTGTAGGTTCCTCTCCACAATGGACCTTTTTCACGGGCACTTTCTGCGCATGCGCACCAGAAATACTTCGACGGCGCCACCCCGAAACATTTTTGGTGGCGCACGGCCTCCGAAACCTGCCGGCGCGCAGTCTCTGAGGCCATGGGAGCAAAGGAACGCACAAGCTCCCACGCTGTCGCGTCGACCGGAAAGCCACCGTATTTGCTTTTGGCTCTCGTCGATAGGGGCGTTCTACCTATCGTGAAAAAGGTCCATTACAGCCAATGAGTGTGACAGTGCCCATGGCTACTATGTTAGGTACTGCATGTTGCCAATAAAAAGTGGTCACAGTGCAGAAAAATTGCCGCTGAAGAGGTTAAAGGTATAAGGGTTGGTCCCATACACGGTGGACACTTCCCTGCGACCTTCAATGGCATGCATAGCATGAAAACTGAAGAAAGGCTGAGAGTGCTTTAAAAGAGGCTATTGTAGCTAGAGAAGTGATTCAAGTTCCGTAAAAACTTTGATGTCCGCAGAAAACCACAGGTGGGTATGCACCACAGGAATTGGGCAAGCCCCACTATAGACCCACTGCCGAGTACAGCATGTGCGGGCGTTAAACAAAAACTCTGCTCGGCAAAGTGTAGCACAGGAAACACGTGAAAGAGAGAGAGAAAGAAAGACGAGAGAGAAAGTAATAGAAAGAAAGAGAAAAATAAAGAGAAATAAAGACAGAAAAACGGAGAAAGATAAAGAACGAAACAGATACGCAAAATGGAGAGAAAGAAACAGAAAGCAAGACCGAAAGTGAAAGAAAGAAAGAAACAGACACGAAAAACTGAGAGCTAGACAGGAAGAGAAAAAGAGAGAGAAAGAAATCGAAGAAGGAAATAAAGACAAAGAGTGAGTGAGAAAGAAAAAAAAAAGAGAAGGCCACCGAGCTCCGCCCTTCCTTCAGGCATGGCACCTCTTTCTGTCCAGCCCCGCCCTGGAAGACCAGCTGCGGTTCCTTACCAGGGGCCAGGTGGCGAGAGACTCGTATGGATTCCCGTGAAGGGGGGACCACTTCCTTCTGGCGTAGCGCCGAAAAGCTCATTAATAGTTTTTCTTGCATTCATTCTAGTACGAAGTTATAAGTGATTTGCGGCTTTGAGTGCACTAAAAAAAGAAAGAAAGGAAGGCTTGTAAAATAAGGTTTTATGTAAGAGTAGTTTTTTTTTTTTTTTTGTCTGCACAGTGCTGCCACATGCGCTGTCGGATGTTACGCTTTCCCGGATCTTACGTTCACTATTGAGGTTACTCAAAATATTTTAATGAGGTTCTAGAGTATACGTTAGAAACTTACGGAAGCAACGTGATAACCTAAGTCACCGTCACAACAAGTACGTCAAATAAGCGAAACGTGGCATGACAGCCTACAGCGTTGAGGTATCGCGGTAACGAAACTTCACAGATCGCTGTAGCTTGATTTAATCAAATAAGCCACAACGCTTGCCGCATGAGGAATGCATCAACACGGCTAAAGCAACTGTGGATGCATGCAACTGTTCAACACTCACCCTAGCTCTTTTTGCAGTTTCGGGGCTACCTCCTGCTCTTCGATGGGTTTGTACTTTTTGGCATGCTTCTTGAGCTGGCGTATACCCTTTTCAATCCTTCGTTTCTTCCGTTCTTCCCTCATGCGCAGAATGGCCGGGTCCAGTCGCTTCTTCTTTTTAAGCGGCTCCGCGCTGCGATAATTCGTTCGCATTAAGAGCTGCGGCTTCGCTCTATGCAGCATCGCGACTTACCCAAGCTGGGCCGTGGTGTGCAAATTCCTCAACGCAACGGCACCAGGCTGCAGAAATCGCTGTGGGATCGCCGCTAACCTGGGAAAAGAGAGGAACGAGGACTTCGAAAATGTCCTTCACGTCGTGTACACATTGCTCTCGTACCTCAAATTTGACAGTCTTGCGGTCAAGGCGAAAATGTGCATCTTGGCTCAGATGGAGAAGACAAACCACTATGAATATTTTACGTTACACTGTTCTGTGTTGCGGCTTGTGAACTTTGTCAACTTGCGGTCCTCAAAGAGCACGCACGATGCGCCCACACTGGCCCCACAAGACCGCACGCACGCGCAACATGCGCGTTATGCTGTAGACGCTTCCGAGATCGGTATCCGTCAATACATCTCATTTGTCTACGGATTCACACCATTATTTGTTTACCGTTTTATAATATGTTTATTGTTAACATAATTTTGTACGAAGCGGTGCATTTCTGAGCCTATTTATGTTTTGTTTTATGCGAATTATTCAAATCTAGCATATAGCCGGAAACACGTCACGACTTGATAAACCGCTTATTGGTTCCGTCAGCAATATCCGGTCATCCTGTCTAATCCCGTGGGCCAATGCGTGGCAGCATGATCCGATTCCGACGTTCTTATCGCTTCTTCATTCTAAAATGGCGTCGGCAGGCGATGGAAGTGCGACCGTGAAGAGCAAAATTGGCGAGCTCAAAGTTGTCCAGCTAAGAGCCGAACTCGAAGGACGCGAGTTGGACAAGAGCGGCAGTAAAACTGCCCTGGTTGAGCGCCTTTCAAAGGTAACCACTTATGCGCTTCCTCAAAGCGGACTGCTTCCTGGTTGGCACTAGGCCTACATCGCTTCGCTTCCTGCGCGGCCGTCTCAAGTGCGTGTTTGGGTGCTGTACGCGACATTTACCAGCACGCGCATTATATATAAGTGCGTTTTTGCTCAGAGGGAGGGACAATTAGCATTCGGCTGTGCTGGTTTGAAGTTACGGTTCTAACTGCAGTCTGTAAGCAATTGATTTATTGCCGAGTTTTTTTTTTTTTTTTTTCGTGTGCGAGCGGCTGCAGCTGCTGGATTGCTTTCCACGCACGCACAATGGCATTTTCATGACTTTTGCTTTCGTTGGAATTGGGAGCGTGCGTACGAACAGATGGGAAAGAAGATGCCACGTCTTCTCGTTGGCGCCTGCAAGGAATACATGCGCAGAAGTTCGGCTAAGGGCGAGGCACTAGTTCCACGAGCGTTACTTTGTAGATTTCGTGCTCCGAGAAACGAATTCTTTGAACATGGCTTTTCTTAGACTTTCGTAGACTCGAAAAAAAATAAACGGCATTGTGGAATTCCTGGACGCAATTTCGCGATTAATTTGTGCGGACATCGCGAGTTCTTTTGCTGTTCTATGTTATGGTGGTAATCGTAATGCCTTTATTTTATTTATATATATTTTTGTAATGTTACTTGTGGGTGAGCGATGGTGAATGTACCGCTGTGGCATTGGATATTGAATTTATTTTGAATTTATTGACATAAAACAATTTACAGAAATGTATTATTGTAGAAACGCATCTGAATGTCTAGCTTAATGCTAATTGGGATGCATTGAAATGTAATTATGAAATAGTATGTCACATTCAAACAAAAATATTTTACAAACATTATAACACTTTAAAAACTGCATAACATAACATGTACAGAGCATAGCAATTGATGACTTGTTTGGAGAAAAAAAACTACAAAAATATGCAAGATAGAGTATTTAAAGAGCATATCAAATAGCAAACCAATAAGTATAGATACAAAAATAATTTACTGGCATTATAACACTTTGAAAACTATTTACAGCAAGCGCTTGTTCATTTGAAGTCAGTTAATTCGAACTGACGCCCAATCCCTTCACAGCCCTGTGTATTTCTATTGGGGAAAACTCCCCATAATTCCAAAGCGTCAGTATCCCCAATAGTTAATTCGAACTGGGAGGTCCTGGTTTTCATTGCTCCTCACAGAGGTCGACCCAGAGTGATCACAATGTGTTCCAGAAACTAACCAAACCAAATTTACTAGAGATGCAAAACAATGAAGCAGCAGCATTTCTCAGCAGATGAGAATTCGAACGCTGCATTGGAGATCTTAGGCAAGCTGGAAATGATGCTCATGGAGTTGCGACAGAAGAAACACAAGTAAATGAAATTACTGACTTTTAATTTTAATTGCATTAACTCAGCCATGTAAATAAACGTGTTTTGGAGAATAAACAGCGTCATATATTTAACATTAAGGCTCGCTGCTCACATGAATGCCCTTCAACCGTGCTGTGCCAGCTTACGGCGAACGGTCATCGCACCGGATACGCATGTGGGCTTCCATACCGTAGTATGACAATGTGGAGTTGTGGACCATGTCCCAACAGCAGTGCAGGGGAAACGAGACAACGAATGAAATGTCATTTAAGGGTTTAAGGCCGGCTCGGCCCCTTGTTAGAGCAGTCGCCCTAGGAGACTGTAGTAAGGGCAGGCTATGTACAGTGGCACCCTCGACTTGCTGTAAACTGCCACCACTGTTGCGAACTTGCGATGTCGCAAGCGTAGCCTATCATAAGGCAAGCTGCAAAGGTGATCCAAAGTAGCCGACGGACTTTTGCTTAGAACACTGGTCTCAAACACGCAGCCTGCGGACTTTTAGCTAATGGCCCCCCATAGCCTGATGTGAGGTCAACAGGCTGTTAGGTTCACTGACTCATAGGAAGTACCTACTGGTGCGAACAACTGTTCTCCTTGCCAAAAGTGAGCAAGTTCGTTTGAGGGTGAACAGCTGCGATCGACCATGAGGATCGCCTCCACAAAAGAAGTTAATGTGCGTATTTCTACTCTCGTCGCAGCTAAGCGTTAGCGAGGAATCAAGGCAACGTGTTAACCCCTTGAGTGCTTCATTTTTAACGCGATAGCGTTAAAGAGCTCGTATCGCAGAAATTCCGCCGTCGGCGTCAGCACCGTTGGTTGTGAGCGAAAAATCATCATCTTGTACGTGACCGAAAAATCGAAAAAGCTGCAAATAATATAAATAATAAAAATGTTGGGTCCAAGTGAGAATCGAACCCAGGCCGTCTGCGTGGCAAGCAGGTGTTCTACCACACAGCCACCGCTCTGCTTGGAGCTGCACTGAAAGTAACTTTGATGCTTCCCAGAAATACGCGTCTAGTATACAGGTGTCACAGTCCGAGATGTAATATGGCAGTAATATTGCGTGGTACAAGCGTACATTGCCATCGGGCGTCACACCACGTCAACATCATAAAGACTTGGTGGTTTAAAGGGACACTAAAGGCAAATATTAAGTCGACGTTGAATGTTGAAATAGCGGTCCAGAAACCTCGTAGTGCTGCTTTTGTGCCAAGGAAGTGCTTATTTTGAAATAAAATCACGTTTTTAGTGGTCCGCATCGCGTTAGCGCGCTTCAAATCTCCCGCCTGAAAATACGACTTTCCTACGTCACTGCTGCCGTGCACAACGTTGCCCGCTTTTACTGCGCGGCCGCCGACACTAGTAGCAGCCGAGCGGAAGTAGCGGGACCCACAGTAGCAACGCTGCGGCAAGGACTTGCTCGGATGGGCACATTCAAAGCCTTCACCAAGTTGCGGTTGGTCTTGTAATCCTCAGTACGAAAGTGCAGCGAGCACACACGCAGAGGCTTTGACTGTTTAGCACACTGGCGCAATGGCATGACACTAAGCCACTTTGAGCGTAAGAGTTCATTCCGCGGCACCCAGTGAAAAGACACACCGGTTTCCGAAACTACCACTGAGACAGGCGAGGCGCAGTTCGGCGAAAACGGAACCTTTGAACCACGCGCGCCGTTCCCCATGGCAACGCCACGGAG
The DNA here is from genome assembly GCF_013339695.2 of Rhipicephalus sanguineus. NCBI lineage: Eukaryota > Metazoa > Arthropoda > Arachnida > Ixodida > Ixodidae > Rhipicephalus > Rhipicephalus sanguineus. Next base: position 73,204,895 of record NC_051180.1, on the reverse strand, counting down.
GTTTTGTTTTCCATGAATCAAGCGGAAACGAACAAACAGCATTTCATTACGTCTTTTGATGCTCGGAATGTTCTTTTTTTACTGCTGCTAGTTTGATTACTAGTGATTTATTGTAGGCCGACTTCCATACGCCATCGGGATCACTTCGAAAATGTCCCACCCGTGGCGCTCATCATGTGATACATTTAGCTTAATTTCTCGGTAAGTAGGGCACTGCTGTTGATAATATTGCCGTTTTAGAAGTTGTCATACATTGGGCTTTCACTCTGACATAAATTGTTATTTGCCTTTAGTGTCCCTTTAAAGACAGCCACCCATCACAAAAGGCACACACATTACTGCGCGTATTCCCTTAAGACCACGTAGTGGGTGCATCGCAGCTTCGAAAAAGTTTCTCGCACATAATTGCTCCAGGTTTAAAGCATGCTACCCATTACATAAGGCACACACCTTATTGCGCGCATTCTGTTAAACGCTCGTAGCGTTCGAAGTGCGCTATTGCGTTCAACTCTTAAAGGCGAAGCTTAAGCGTCCCCCAAATTTCTTTGAAAATTTCCCAACCAGAAGTGCCTATTTTTTTCATTTCTGATTTTGAATATGATTGTACTAAAAAGTAGCTGGTCGATGTTGAAAAAATTTTTGTACCACATACTTAGTCAAATCAAAACATGGAATAACGCACCAAAAGCGAGTTTCCTTTTTCAACTTCTTCCCGTTTTAACCTTTCTTCCGAGAGCAAATGCAGCACTTTTGAAGAAACTGCTGAATATATTCCATAAGGTCATCTGGCGATGACAAGTTGAAAGCCTTGCCTGGAATGGCCAAGAATGGAAAGCGAGGAGGCTTCACAGGAGTATTGCCCGCATCAAGCAGGATCCACTGGCGAGCACTCGCGATGTTGGCTTCCGAGCTGTTTTCATCAGCACCGGAGGAGATGCTCAATTCACCGCCATCGCTGTCTTCACTTCCAGACACAAGATAAACATCTGTATCCGAATAATCATCACTCGAAGAAGACGAAAATGAAAAGCTTCTTTTTCGTGTTGACGAGCCAGCTATGCATGGGTGGCCGCCACCGCAAGCCATCTTTTCCTACAAAAACCGCGCTCTTGCCGCAGGAGAAAAATAAATTGTCAAGTAAATGCTGCCATCTGGTGGATTACACGCAATCTAAGCTGTAGAAGAGCGCCTCTTATCCTGAACGCTAGAGGGGAGTACCTATTCCGCTAGGACGAGCTCTGCTCTTCCAAAGCACTTTGGAGACAGTTTGGCCAGGACGAGCTCTGCTCGTCCAAAGCAGTTCAGGGGTTAAGTTTGCTAAATCGTAACCGTATTATTTTCTCGTCTATTGTGATCAATACTGCTTAACTTATTTGTGTAATCAAGATACACAGACGGGACTGTTTTCAAGCACTTTTTTTGTGAGGCACCCTATGTGGTCACCATGAGCTGAAACATAACTGTGGAAGAAAAAGTATACTTCAGAATTGGCGTCTCCAGATTTTAGTCGTTCTGGATAGAGATCGGTATTGGTATGTTTTTGGAATCGCACGTCAAATCCCCTTCAGAAATGACCCACGTACGAGATGTGGCAAATGCCCTCTTTCAAATGGCAGTGTTAGCTTACATCTTGTTCATGCCTTTCCCATGCCCAGTTTTTTTCTCCCCTGTCGTGGCCCTTGTGGGGCTAAATTGCATTACTGCGGCCTGCTCGCTGAGGTGAGTTGAGACCCCTGGCTTAGAAGCTGAATGGAAGAGAAGCGTTTTGGAAAGTGATAAGAAGTTGCGACTGTTGTTCGTAAGCTGGTACGGCACGGTCTATTTTTACTTGTGAAACGCACTCTCCTGACTCTGCGTTTAAAGACTGCAGTGCAGTGCTACTTGAAATATATTCATCTTGGAGCAGCTTTTCATCTCCAGATAATATGCTGTCGGCGATGTTCAAATTCGCATAGTATGCGGTGGTCAATTTGAGTTTTAAATTGCTAACTTTATTTCGCCTCAGGTTCCTGTTTTAGAGGAATGTGTACAACACCGCCTGCCACAAACCTGTGTAGTAGCGCCTATTTTGCGATAACGAGTCCAGGTGTGGCTTGTTTGGGTTCTGCCCGTGTAGTGTGGTGCGATGTCCATTCATTCTAGCGTCCGCCCGCTAATTCGAATAATTGTATAGCTCCCTTGGAGTTTGACTTAACGAGCTTTTACTGTATACCATATTACATATGTACAGAGCATAATTGATAACACGTGAGGGCAAAAAGGAAAGGAAAAAAAAAATTTTGCTGATACACAATTGTAATAACATGCAACACCATTATACATGGTAGCCATTTCAATATGGTTGTTTTTAGCAATAAATATATTTGGTGGCTATATGTTACTGGTAGTCCTTCCGCAGAATGTGTATGCGAATAGCATTCTTTGGCTCCCATTGGGCCCACACCAGAATTTCTTGTTTTGCCGCGAACTTCGCACTAACTGATTGGCACATTTTTCTTCTTTTTTTTTTAAAGGCTTTGGAAGAGGAAGGGCTTGATCCAGAAACCCACGAGTTCGAGGTTCCTGCTGAATCTTCTACAACAAAGAAAATGAGTAAGACGAGTTTGCAACAGTTTGGGGTATGGGCACAAGTTGTTGCTGATTTGATGCGACAACGGTGAACTGTTATCCTCTTCTTTCATACTAACAAGCACGCTTCATGGACATTTTGGCCAGAATTTCATGACCTAGTGTAATAGACAGTTTTAATGGTTGTGAGCAAACACTGTAAGCGTTTGCCAGCATTAAGCCTGTTTTTCAAGCTGGACGCGATGGTGGAATGATGCTCTAGGCATAGCTTGTCACTGAGGCTATGAAAGTGTGCTGTACCCAGCTGCTGCTTTTTGTAACCAGTTATCAGTAGACATTGCCTATATACCTGTATATATGAGAGAGCATCCTTCAATCAGTGCTAAATACAAAACGACAGGATTTTTATTGATGGAATAGTTGGATTCACATATAAAAACTGCAAAAAGATTCTTGAACTAGAAAGTTGAAAAATCTGTGGTGTGACTTATTGTACTTGTCTTGGTGCACGTGGAAATATATTCTGAAGATAGCTTTGTTGTAAGGAAAACAGATTTCACCAGTATGAATGTAATGCAAATAGGCTGTAAAGTAATTAAATGATAAAGTACTCTTTGTTTCTCCAGATTTTGATACGAGCTTTCAAGTCTTGAAGCAAGGACATATCTTTTGAATAGATGTAGCAGCAGCTTGCAAGTCTTGTAGACTGACATGTATCACTTTAAATCATAATTAATGCACTTGTTTCGCAAACAGGCACACACACACATTGTTCTTTTTTTGTTTGTTACAGGTAACGAGGATTCTGAATTAGGTGGGGTGTCTCATTTTTTTTGTTCATTTCACCAAACAGTGTATGTGGGCTTTCTGTACATTTTAGCTGTCCCATTCAGTAATGTGCACACATTCATGAGTCGATGGCAAAGCATGGGAAAACCATGCGTGAACATAGTCTGTCATGGCAGTGCCTTTAGTACAAAAAATTATATATATATATATATATATATATATATATATATATATATATATATATATATATATATATATATATATATATATATATAAGAATAAATAGCAATACGACAAAGAAAAAGTAGCAGTCCTCAGGAATGGAATGTACAGCCTTTAGCACAGAAGCCCAGTACTGTTAATCATTGCATCATCAACCGATATGTCTTTATGAATTTCATGCAGCAAGGTAGTGCATGCAGACTCGTGAAGCGTTTTCATTTCACTAGGGACATAGATGTCAACTGGTTCAACGCCGCCCCTGTGTCATGTGTAATGACTTGGTCTTTGCATTGCTTCACCGACTGATAGCACGGTTGATAAGTGGTGTGCTATCAATACACTTATCAGTAAAGTACCCCTAATCTTTCTTTATCTGCACATTGAAGCATTTCTGGGAATGACTCCTACTTTACACACAGCACGTGTTGATGTAGGCTGTTCATAGCATCAGCATACATATCAGAGTGACAGATTTAATAATGCACATGTGTGTATTTTACAGCAGATCGCAGTTATAATTTACTAAAAAAATTCTGCCTTATTTGTGTACTGCTAATCATGCATGTATTAAGCAGTTACTCCGTGTATATTTGTCTTTGGACTTTGCATGATCGTCACAGTAATAATATAAAAAATCTGAAGATACCTAAACTGATTAATACGTACCTAGCACAGGTTATTACCAAATGTTTAGGGCTGCAGTTCGCTTATCGGGGAATGCACTGAGGTAATTATATTTTAAAGAGGTTCAAGCGTGCGTCCTAAATAGCTCTGCTGTTCATGTTGCATTTGAAAGAGGAGCTTTTTTTTTTTAGGCAGCTTGGTTGGTTAGTTTATTGGGGAGCCAATTAATATGTGCAGTTATGTGTGCTTTTGTTTGAAAATGATGCAAGTAAAGAAATTAACTTGTGTACGTAAAACTTTGCGGTGCCTCAATAAGATTATCACGGGGCAGCTTTGCAATGTGACTGAAGGGGCTGTAGCTCTACATACATATGAAGTACATACAAATTACTGTGGGCACACTCATTTAATGAAATGGCAAGTTTTATGCTTTGCATGAAGATGTAAGTTAGCCACATCAAGTTCAGATTGACGTGCTGCTTTTATGTACCGTACCATTTTTTTTTTTCTTTCAGGAAATGAGAAAAGTGATGTAGGTAGGGTGCCATTTTTTTTTTCTTTTATTATATTTTGAAGGCACAGCTTCATTAAAATTGATTGGTATACTAGGTGTACCAAAGGCTTGCTGGAGTGCTAAATTTTCTGAAGCAATGGTATGGTAGATGGCTAAGAGCTTTATACTAACCCCTCTGTCTGACCTTGCATGCATCTTTTCTGGACAAATTGCAGTGTGTTCTACTTTATGTCAGCATTAGACTGTTTCACGTGTTTTAAAGCATAGGCTGTCTCTATTATGCATAGATTGATGCACTGTTCTGGTAGAGTAACTTGGGATTGGGGACAGAAATGAAGTCCAGGGGTGTTATACATAACAAAACCACAACCTTCTTATGAGGCTTGCCATAGTAGGGGGGACTGTGGGTAACAGTCATGTGGGTCTCCTTAATGGTAGGCACACTGGGCGTGTTGCACAAGTGTTTTCCCATTGGGCCCGATTGGCTGCTCTGGTTTTGAGCTCAAGGTGGAACCATGTGCTCAACAGCGCAGTCTCGGCCATTGAGCTGCTGCAGTGGGTAGTTATGTTAGAAGTAAATCTAAGCTTGATGTTTGCTTGTTAATCATACCTGTGAAGGCGGTTTGTAGGTCGAATCATAACTATATGACAAGCTATAGGTGTCTGCCAGTGCTGTTTTAGTAATGACTTACTGCAGCTTTGTTCCTAGAATGAAAAAACAAACAAAAAGCAACATAATGCAGGGGTGAAATAGCTGTGCATATTGCGCAGGTTTGGTGCTATTTTGTTTCCCTGCGCCAAGCTGTTCCAAAAGCATAAAAATTGCAAAAATTGTGCCGAATTACTCCAAAACAGTCTCAAAACCCAGAATTCTGATGCCCACGTGTGGTGCAGCAGGAGAAAAAGGCCGAGCTGACAGTTGACATGATTTAAGGTTCCTGTATTTTTCAAAGATGTCGCAAACTTCTCCTCCTCCTCTCAGCTTCGTTTCCTGCTTGCCTGTCACTCTCGGCTGCCATTAGTGAGCAAGGCGCGCCCGACCCACAGGTGATGCGTCAAAGCGCTTGTTTGAAACGCAATTATGGGCGCAGATTCACAAAGCTGTTCGTACGTAAGATGTGTAGTAAAAATAGTTTGTGGTTTGTCGGTTCCTTAGCTATCATCTCCCGTTTTGTGGGGAATAAATCGCACACATGTGCTGGCATATATGTATAACAAATACCACTGCAGCACAGCACACGCGAACAGCTTTCTGGATCTGGGGCACGAAGAAAGAAGTATTTGAGGAGGAGAATCTCTAGGCCGCGGCAGCGCACGAGAGCGGTGCAGTAGCGTCGCAGCGGAATGCAGTTTACGCCGAAGCACGACAGATGACGCTTTCGGCCTGTTGGCATCTTTTACGTGCTCTCCTATGGACGCGACGCATAAAAATCGTGATAGCACCTCGTACAATGTAAAATTTCTAAGATTTCTGTCTGTAACGTCAATCGGTAGATACAACAGATATTTTAGCTGCACTTACTAATTGATACTGCCAGAATTATAGGCCGTACAGCACTTAAAGCGAATTGCTAGTAGTGGCCCCTGAGCAGACATCTGCCGCCGCATGCACACACCCCTTGCTGCTCGCTCGCATGTTGTGCGCGCGCATGCGTAGGTGGCCTTGGAAGGGAAAGCTTTAGAGCTCTCAGTGGCTCTCGTGCGTTGCGTTGGCGGCGCAGACACATTGATGTTTGCGCGCGCTTTTCACGCCGCGACAAAGGAGAGTGCTTTGCAGATTTCGACTAGTGCTTCTTCGGGATGGGGTGGCAATGTTTCGTGCCGAACTGCAGCAGTGGGTACACGTCCTCCAAGGAGAAGGTAATTACCTTCAAAGTTCCTAGTGACCCATTGAGGTTGGAAGCGTGAGCTCGCGCCGTACTAAGAAAAGACCGACAGTTGATTCCTCGAGACTACTTTTGCGAGAAGCACTTTTCGGACAGTGACATTGACGGGCGGCGCTATTATGGCGAGCTTGCTCGCGAAGTTTTTCTTGACAAACCGAAACGGCCAGTGTTGTTACGAGATGCCGTGCCTTCAATCTTTCCGCACTGTTTTGTAACATGCACCTAAATGTAAACACACGGGCCTTTAGCATTTTGCCTCCATCATTTCGCCTCCACAACAACCTAAATCTGAATTGACTGCATATAGGGTAAGTCCCATCATTCGTTAAAATAAATTATACCTAACTCATTGAGTTCACGTTATCAAAAATTATAGATTTTGCGTTGTACAAAATATATCACGCTGGTAATTTTCCTGTATGTGACGCCATTATTCTCGCTAATTTACCGAAAAAATTTGGAGTGCGCTTGAGCTTCGCCTTCAATAGTAGAACGCGATAGCGTAATCGGGCCCCGTGCGCATTGCCTTCTCAGTTGCTAGCCTCACCGACGCCGACACCGGTATTTCTGCAAAACGAGCTCTTTAACGCTGTCGCGTTATAATTTGGAGCCGGAGAGGACGCACAAAAACACATCCATTCGGGTGTGAAGCGCGAACGGCGAATTGGCGACGAATGGCCTTGAACCGACGAGCTTCGTCGGAGAGCGCGATGAGAGCGACGCGCGCATTTTTCCTTCTCCGCTAGTGGACTCTCACAACAGAGGGTGAGTGAGCGCTGTGCCCGATTTCGTGACTTTATTAGCACGCCCGAGCGAGTGCAGTTTCGCCTCCTCAAGAATCCTTGCTCCGTGGATCTGGGGCCTGTTTGACAACCTGAAAAACCTAGCATTTGCACATTGTATTGCGTTCATAGTGTGGGATGCGTCTCTCACACCAGGAAAACAAGAGGCAGAACATGTTAAACGCAACCATAGGAAGTCATTACAGCTGCCGGTTGCTTTTCGGAAACCACGGTGTTTCTGTTTACTAGACGCACTTTGGAAAATCAGTAGCTACAACAACCTGAAAAATAAGACATCCTCTTTCGCACAGTCTGCAATTTGTCTACGAAAATACGGCTGAAGTATGCTGCAAAACATTTTGCTTCTTGCATAAACAAAAATGTAAACGGAGAGAAAAACAGGATGGTGTCCTTACACTGAATAGGTTCCTGTTCATTCACAAGTCAAATGTTTGCTATAAAAGTTTGGTAAAAACTAACAAAATAAAGCACATCACAAAGAAACATGCAGCAACTGTCTTACAGTAATTATAATTGAATGCAGGAAATCAGTGACAAAAACACTCAGAAATGAGGATAAATATTAAAAATTATCAAAACTGACAGCACAAAAAAAGACTGAACACTCTCGCTTAGAAATAAACGTATATAGTTTGAACGAAAAAAAAATTAGAAGGTTAAAGAACAAGCATGCACTTCAAAATTATGGTTTGCATATGGACAGCTTCACAGCATATTGTGAAGTAAATTACGCTTATAAATTGGTGCTACGTATTGCTATGTCTCTTTTTTTTATCGTACACATCTCATCATCACCCTCTACTTATGCACTTAGTGCAGCAAATGGCATCTTGCTGCAGCCGATGGCGTCCTGCAAAATGTAAAAATCCTGCGCTCGCGTGTGCCAGTGTTTCTGCGCTCAATAATGGCGCCGTTTTTCTGTGAAAGCAGTGGGGGAGTGTCGGGGATTAGTGTTCACGTGTCGAGCCTGGTTCAATAGGGGTGCACAAAAGGACAAAGTGAAGGGAAACCTAGAGAGCAGGGAGGATATTTTCCCTTTCCTTTTTGTACAGTGGTTTGTGCTACCTTTGAAAAATACAGGGATCTTAACATGATTGTCCAAGCAGCGGCACTGATACCAAGAAAATGAGACATAGGTAGAACACACAAGACGCACCTAAGCGCGTTTCTTATATGCACCTTTCTAATGAAAGCTCCCACAGCGCCGCCATAATCTGACCTTAAGCAAAGACCTACTGCTGTGTATCTGCAGTTCTTGCGCAGTCAGTTTTTTTTTTTTTTTCATTTTTGAGAAGTGTGATGTTTTCTTTTTCAATGTTCATGAAGTGAACCTGTTTGCAGAATTTTTTTCAATTATTTCATATATTGTTACTCGCATTAGATAGGTTGCGTGGTTTGTAGAAAGATAGTGCGGTTCATACCTAGCGATAATCTGTTAAAAAGACTTTCTCCGAAGGCTGTTTCAGGGTTATGTGTATTCCAAGCCCATTGAAATATGTACTTTTCCTACCAAGTTGCTACAAATTTATTTTTTCAGGCTCCTAAGATGATACTTCTAAGTGCACCAAATCAAGGTTCTCCTGCTCCAAAATAATTTTGCTGCTCCAGAAACTGCTCCCAATTCAATTTCAGCCGTCTCACCCCTGCATAATGTCATGTTGAGTGGAATGTTGCAAGCCTCAATGATTGGCAGTGGAGCCCCTGTGTGAAGACTATGCACAGGCAATGGCTTAAGTTTAATATTTATTAAATGTCGCACTTGAATAACTTGCCAGTGGTCATACGCTCTGCAATGTTGTCGTGTCTTCAAGTCCTGTAGCTGACTTTATCAGTACGCTCGGCCAAAAAGAACAAAGTTAAGGCATCATTAATGCTTTAGAGGGCAGAGCTGTGCACAGCTTCTGGCATGCTAAATGTGACTTGTTAACACGAATCCACTTCAAGAAATTTTCTACATTGTTCACACAGAAAAGGCACCTGAAGTTGAACCTGAACCTGAAACAGTGGATGAAGCTGAAGAAGCGGAAGGTGAAAAGGTAACATACTAGCATGCAAACGTGTTTAGTAGTTGGTGCTACTACATAAAAATAGTAGTTGTTGTTCGCTGTCCACTACCATGTCAGGTTATGTACTAACGCTGACGAAAGAAACATGGGCATACTAGGAGCACAAACCACAACTGTTTACGGGTCTCTTGTATTAAAGGGACACTGAAGGCAAACAATTTATGTCAGAGTGAAAGTTCAATGTGTGAAAACTTCTAAAACGTCAATATTATTAACAGCAGTGCTCTACTAATTGAGAAATGAAGGTAAATGTAGGACACGGTGTGTGCCACGAGTGGGACATTTTGGAAATGATCCCGATGACATCAAGAGTTCAGAGTACAATTAACCACTAGTAAACAAACTCGTTGCGATAAAAAATAACCTTCCATGCATCAGAAGATGTAATGAAATGCTGCTTGTTTGTTTCTGTTTCATGAGAAAATCCTCTTGGCGTTACCATGGGGAACGGCACGAATGGTTCAAAAAGTTCCATTTTCGTCGAGCTACGCTTCGCTCACACGGTCCAGTCTCAGTCGTTGTTTCAGTATCGCTACTGCTGCGTGTGCTTGGCTCTTGCTATTTTCGCACTGTTGATACTCTACTTCTGTTGCTGACCAAACTAAGCTGCGTCATGGCACGATCGCTGCTGCTGTGCAAGAAGCCGTAGCGTCGGTGGCGGGGCAGTAAAGGCGGTCAATGTTGCGCACGGCAACTGCTACATCGGAAGGACTGTTCAGGCGGGTGATTTGTAGTGCAATGCTGTGCAGGCCCCTGAGACGCTTTTTTCTTTCAAAATAAGCATTTCCTTAGCACGAAACGAGCATTAAGAGGTTTCTGGAACGCTATTTCAACAATCAGTGTTGACTTAATATTTGCCTTTGGTGTCCCTTTAAGATGATTGGGCTTCATGCTTCAATAATGACGAGCGCCACTGCATTCCATTCCATTTGATTTTCTGCGTGTGCCATTATATCCAGCCCCTTTGGTACCTTAGATGGGTTGGTTTGACCACGCACTTCTCAAAATCTGCCATGCTGCGCTTCTCGGGAGTTCTTGAGGGAATGTCATTGACAAGCTCATTTCATTGAAATGTTTTGTAAGGCTGTAAAAGGCAGTGACGCAATCTGGCTCTGCACAAATATGAGCAAGGCTATGCTGCAAATCTAATTGACCACTTTGGGACAAATTTCTAAATAATAGCTCTAGAATTTGCAATGAATGAAGGGTCATGCCCTTAAGCGAAAATGCTGGCATGGTATCCAGTAATCTATTTGGTGGTCCTGAGTTCCATTACTGTTAGCCTTTTATGCATTGCATGAAGATTTTTTGAAGTGTGTGTTTGTAAAGTGTGTGCACGTGTTATTTGACTGCACCAAGGGATGGCTGTTGATAAACCTCCCATAGAAAAGTTGAGCACTAATTCTAAATATTCATTAATGTAAAACGACTGTGTGTGAATAGGCTGCGAAACAAATTGGTTAGAATATTTGTTGGTCTTGCTGTAAATTGCGCTATGAACTGTGCGAACAAAAACCTTGAGACAAACTGGATAATGGGTAGTGCTTGTGCTTTTTGGGCATGCTGTAAATACAAGTTTACTTGAAATGGATATTGTGTGCTGTAGTCGTATAATCCCATTCCATTCGATTTAGCTTAACCCTTTCAGACGCCACCCATGAAGAACTGTGTTTCAAGGCACTATATTATATTTCAAGAAAAAGAATGTCGTAATTTGTAAATTTATGTGTGTTATACACTCAAACCTCATTATAACGAACACGGATATAACGAATTATTGGTTATAACGAAGTAAATGAAGAATATTCTTGTAATAGCTACAGTGTTACAAATAAACGTTTATAACGAATTTTCGGATATAACGAAGTTATTTTCGTGCCAGATGCGACTTTGTTATAATGAGGTTTGAGTGTAGTAATCATTCCTAGTTACTTGGAAATTAATATCTATTCTGAAGTCATTCATGCTCTGTTTTTACATAAATGGAATGAAATCTCAGGCTAGAAATATAGTGCAAATTTGTTTTCAGTTATGTCCATGTTGAGCAAAGAAAAATACATTTGATGTGGGTCACAGGAAGCGCCACGTCTAACGACTCATTGAATAAGGTAGTGCCTTCAGCAAAATGATCATATGCAACAGTACACTGCAAAATGAAGTTAAATGAAGACAAAAACTTATTTTGCAGGAGGTTCGACCAATTCATCCAAAGCTCGATGTGTTTTGCTCTTAGCCTCTAGTGGTACAAATAGCAAAAACAAGTGTACACAAATGTGTACATAGCGTCTCAAAGAGTTAGCTTCGCTGAACTCTTCGCTTGTTCCAGGAGGGCAGTTCTGAAGCAATGGATGCTGATGCTCTACAGCTGTCAATTGAAGATGAAGAGAAACTGCTAAATGAAGAGGTATATGTTGTTCTGTGGCTATGGATGAATATTTTCCTTTGTCAGTCACTTTTTACTGTTGCCAAGCTTCTTTATGGTGATAAGGAACTACTGAGCATATATTGCTTATACTTTGCAAGCATTTCACTGATCTCTCTTTTTTACATCTCTTTCAGGAGGAGAACTTTGACAAATCAAAAGGTAAGGCATCAACCTTTCTGGGAAGATGTTTTTTTTTTTTTTTTTTCTTTTGAAGCATTGCACAAAGTAGAGTCACTCGCCAGCAAAGCCCATTCTACCAGTCAGCAGCTACAACTTTTTGACCTGGCCGAGGCACCGGGTGATTGATCGTCTTGCAACTTGTCCTGGCAGAACTGCATCACCAGAGAGGTCCTCAGCAAGGCATCGGAGCAGTGCTGCGAAGCTTCTCAAGCATGTCGGAAGCTTTTCCTTGCCAACTGTGCACCGGGTGGAGGGCGGCACTGTTTCTTTGAAGAGTGGCGTCGCACTTTGTTTTTCAAGGTTTTTAGCTACCGAGGAGGCCAGCCCCGCAGGCAGGATTGGTCCTGTACACCTTCGTGGCCACCTTTGTCATGCACTCGCTGGAGACAGGTTGCACTGTGGTCCCTTCGCACAGCTAGGCATCACCGGCTGGGAGCTGAGAAAGTCGCATGTATTATTGGGAATATCAGGTTCTAGCGAAACCATTGCTTTTAATTCTTCCTAATTTCTTTGTAAATGAGTTGTCGAGAAGGGGGTGGGGGTGAACTGAATGGAAGGAAATTGACGGTGAGGTGCCAGCGTGAAGTTACAACAATTCAGCTTTTAGTATGCTTCCCTTACCCTAGTGTGCGGCCCTTTTGTTATAGGAGAGAGAAAAAGCAGGCGTGGTGTATGGTATGGTGGGAAGGGTTGGGGAACTTCCGCTTATGCCGCTGGTGTTGATGAGGCTGTAGCAAGTGTCTCCAGTCGAGCAGTCTTCAAGAGCAGCCGTGCCTCGAGCTGTTGGCGGGGTTGCCGGCGGGTGTCCGGCTAGCTGACCATGGGCTTGCAGCGTGCAAGAGGCGGCGGGCAAGGCTGTGCTGCTGCTCCATCCCTTTTCCTCCCTTGCCTTCCTGCAGATGAAGCCTCCCAACAGGAAGACGACGGCAGCAGCTCTGCAGCGGCTGCCCCACCGGCCGAGCCGGCCAGCACCACTGCCGGCGCTACCAAGAAGAAAGGCGCCAAGGCAACCCCTGCGAAGGAGCAGGACAAGGCCTCAACCGTCAACGACTCTTCCCCAAAGGAGGAGGGCCAAGAAGGAGGGCAAGGGGGAGATAGCGGCACAGAGAAGCACAAGAAAGATGATGATGCCACCACGCCACCGACTGCCAACGGCACTGCAACCACACAGTCGTCAGCTACCAGCAACAGCGGCACCACCCCTGCTAAGGCTGCTACTGCAAAGAGGTTGGTCTTGACGTGCGTGCGTATAACACTTCTTAAAAAAAAAAAAGGTATGCTTTTACCATCTGGGGAAGGCACACTGCTGGTGGGACTTCCTCGTAGACGTGGACTGCATTGCAGCTGCTGTTACGCTCACAGCCACATCCCTAGTCATCGTGTCCGCGGGCCTTGGCGCGAAATAAACAAAACGGTGCAGGGCAAGGCACTGGAACCTGGCGGTGGATGGAGTTCACACTGCGCGATTATCCTGGATGGAGGATATTGCGGTCATCGTAATGCCAACGGGCGTCTTTCATAATAATGCCAACGTGGCTACGGCCCCAAAGGGCAAAGGCAACCCTCCCGTTTTAATGTAACGCGGTTATTGGATGAGGTACCGGTTACGAGAAGACAAAATGCAAAGTCCGCGTCGTGGGGTCTGTCCAGTCCGCTGCATTTGTGGTCTCACCCTCGCCAGCTTCGCTCCCGAGCAGTGAGTTTTCTTCCCAACTGGTTTCTTCAGCACAGGGAGTAAGCCGGCTACACCTTCTGTTCACTTCCACATGGTGCTTTGGGAGCGAAATCAAGATGCATCCTGTTGCAGTGGTGACCATTCATGAAGAATGCTATTACTCAAGATGGTGTCCTTTTTGCCGGCATTCACACAGGCCAGAGGCACTTGACTGCCAAAGGGTTATTGCCATGGTTTGAAGACTGCTGCGGTGTTTGCTATTATAAATATTACATCTGTGCGATCAGTTGAGGATTGCTACGTAACACAGCTCCAAGTATCGTCAGCTAAATGTAAGGTTTGCAAAACATTGTGTATAACTTTAGATGTAGTGGAGATGGTTCTGCAGCAAGTAACCATAATGTCAAGGATCTGGTGATGTTAATTTATCTTGTTTTTACTGGCATTTAATAGAGTACTTCGAAGTTATGAGCCGCTGCTAGCTAAGGATTTTATGAAGTGAAGATCCAGTTCAGCAAGAGGACTGAGTGTTGGCCTTCTTTCATGGACTCCTGCAAGCATTTCCCTGACAGCACGAAGATGCCAAGCTTTGCCTCGCTTCCATTGAAAACTACCTCTGGATTCTGCAGCATGTGACCAGACAGCGGCGTTAACTAGAAGAGATTGCTGAACAGTGTCGCCACTAGGTTCCTTACTGCCCGATCTGCCCAGAAACATATTCTAACGTCTTTCGCATTTACGTTACGCGTTTTCTTATGAAATGCAAGTGCTGAAATGCCTTTCATGCATTCATCTTTTCTTTTTCTGGATTCCCATTAGTGCTGTGGGGAAGGCCACCTCAAAGACTGCGAAAACGGCCAAAGGTGAGAGTCTCAGGTCACGCATTTGTGGGCACTCACTCACCCAATCAAGCTGCTGTGCATTGCATTAAGCGAGCTTGCATGCACCATGTCTGTTTCTAGGAGATGCGAAGAAGGTGGTTGCACCTGCCTCGAGTGGGCGAAATCTCTGGGTGAGCAACTTGTCATCGACGACACGAGCGGCTGATCTTAAGGCACTCTTCAGCAAGCACGGCAAGGCAAGAAATCAATTCTTTTCTAAGTAATTAAGGATGCCATGGTTACGGAAACAACTGATGCCCCAAGTGCTGAGACTAAATCTTGCCAAATAGACCTTGTATGACCGTGATGGAGGGGCCTGGTATTCAAATATTTTGTCAGCATTGCTTAAATTGTGCCTGTTGGGAGGTATGTTGTGGTGTTTATTGAATAATGAAAATCTGGATGACAAGCAAGTTGTAATCTAGAAAGAGCGAAGAAACCTTAAATTGGGCTGCCTGGCACACAAGTATGCATGAGGTGTTTCCCAGTACAGCAGAGGTTTGTGATAGCACTGACGTATAACTTCACTGGAAATTGTGTGGTTGTGTAACTGCCGTTTAATAAGCAGCAATCTACAGACTTGTATTCTGTGGTAAGCCCACTTTAACATTGCAACTAGACCTCTCAGTATTGTTTCATATTGAAGGGGGAATAGTACATTAAAGAAACTGTTGGGTCATATTGTTGCTGGGGGGGAAAAAGTATTAAATTTTAGGTGGCAGGTTAAGCTGCAGCCTTGTAATGCTTTAGTAAAATTTAAATGAGGGTAGTTGAGTATGGAATAGTCTACACGGGTTGCCATGCTATAATGCATGAGACAGTTGTTTAGTAGAGCAAGAATTGATAGCTCTGTTCTGCCGTTTCACACTAACTACAGGTGGTGGCAGCCAAAATTGTTACAAATGCAAGGACACCAGGTGCCCGTTGCTATGGCTTCATCACTATGGGCACTGTGGAAGAAGCAACCAAATGCGTCCAAAACTTGAACAGCACGGAGCTTCATAACAAGACCATTTCTGTGGAGAAGGTATGCCAGATAACCCTTACAAAGACCGAAACTATGTTTTTTCTTTTAGTCAAGTACATTCTTTATTGGCAGCTGTGACAAAATGACAGATTTCTTGATGACTTTGCACTTTACGGAGCCAGCATCAAATCAATCATCTACAGTAGAACCACCATTGATACGTTTTTCAGTGGACCATGTAAGAGAGAACATTAGGAGCCAGGAAACGCAAGAGCCGAGAAACTGGAAATGTTGCAAATTGTGCCATATTTCTTCAATGTTAATGCATTAAAAAAAAAATGTGGGCACCTTGCATTAGTGGTGCAAGTCTGGACTAACAGTCATCGCTCAGCAAAAAAATTGGAGCTCACTCAGACTCACTCAAGAAATATATTTTGCTCTGAGGGCTCACTCGGACTCATACTCACCAAAATATTCCTCAACCGCACTCATTCGAACTCACTCATTAAAGTTTTTTCTCTAGTGGACTCGCTCAGACTCCAACTCACCAATATATTAATCAGCCGAACTCACTCAGACTCACAGCTTCACACGAGTCTTGAGTAAGCATGAGTGAGTCGATGCATGAGGTGGCCATTGATCCTCCCTATGTTAAGATTGTGTTGCTTCGTGTAAGTGTATAAGAGGCATGATAGAGGTGGCACTTTAGGCTAGTTAGCAAAGGCAATCTATGGACTTCATTTGTCAATCAAGACCCGACTTGTGTGTTTGTTTTTAGACCAAGTATGAGCCTGGTGGTGCACTGAAGAGGTCGGAAGCCAAGAACAACCAAGCCAAGGCGCGTGCTGCTGCTGCCTCTGCTCGCAAAGACGGCAAGTCTGCTGAAACGTCGGCTGCAGAAGGAAGCTCAGCAAGTCAGACAAAGGCTAAGGCTCCCACGAAAAAGACAGTGGTCACAAAGAAAGTTGTCAAGCCTAAAGCAGCAGCTGACAAAGCTAAAGGTTTGTATTTCTGCAGTGATTGAGTTGCGCCATAATTTCTACATTTAGCAGGTTCTATTTTGTGTAGAGCTGTGCGAATAGCAAAATTTTGGGTGCGAAGCGAATTCGAATATTGAAGTGTGAGTGCGAATCGAATCGAATATTTTTAGAATATTTCTCGAATATTTCTAGAATATATTTCGAATACTTCGAAGCGAAATTGCAGAAAAAAAGTTGGAGAGGATTCCTAAGCATATTCTTATGAGATAGCAACATGAAAGTGTTTCTTTTCGCTAGGTTGAAGCGCAATGTAGAGGCTGAATTGTATTTATGTACATGATTTGGTGCAACCAAAGTGTTGCCGACAACACGTTACACATGATAGGCAAAGATGCCATTTCCTCAGCCTCTCCTCCTCTTTCAACTTCTGTGGAAGCCCAACTGATGTGGCGGACAAGGGTGTGCTCCCTTCAAGTCCGGAGTTCCAAATCTGTCCTATAGACGTCGATATACAAGAACATCTGAAATTTTGGATACTAAAAAGCTTGGACTTCCGATTTTTCAGACTTCCTGCCCTAATTTCAGGTCCCAAACAGCATTAATTGAGCCCCCACCTCTGCCACATCTTTCATCTCCATGTTGGAACCAGCGTTTTCTTGGGTTAATACACTTGCGATCGTAGCGGAGCTTGAAAGGTCGCTTTGCCGCAATGCGGGGGTGTAATGAGGTGAAGCATACTAAAAATATAGGGACCACTTCTAATCGGACGTTGACTGTCTCTTGGCTATGTTCGACCGTAACGGAGCTTGAAAGGCAGCTTTGCCGCAATACGAGAGTGTAATGAGGTGAAGCATATTGAACATCTGAAAGGGGCACTTTCAGTAGGACAATGACTGTATTTGTTTTTGGGAAGTTCGAATAGTAAAATTCCAGTGCGAGTCGAATCGAATAGCAGACACTATTCGAAAAATATTCGAAATTTCGAATATTCGCACACCCCTAATTTTGTGACCACATATGCTAATCTGTAAACGGCAAGATGCAAGGACATAATAACCATCATTCACAGCTGAGCTGCCTTTTATTGTCAGTTGAGATGTGAGCAAACTCTAGAAGACAAACCTGAGCATTCTATCAGTTAGATAGTGTAGTGTACTGGTGAGTGCTTTGGAAAATCTAAAAGATTGTATTGGAAACTGTCGACATCTAGTTAAAAGTGCCATATGGATGTGGTAGGGAAGTAGTTGATGAACACAGCAACAAATTTTTTGTTTCGGTGTGAACGTGTGCCAGAGTTCTTCAATCGTACCAGTTGCGGAACTGCGTTGTGAAACCTTGACATGCCCATGGCCTATTCTGCGGGGGTCTGCAGATTGTCGCACCATCTGGGAGCAGCAATACATGAGATCGCCGCCCCTGCGTGCGCTTCTCGCAAGCTGCTGAACGCCTCACGCAGCACTGGCTTCTTCATGTGTGTTCATTAGTTCATTTTTTTGGTCAGTGGATGACGTGACAATCGACAGATCCCGTGGATTTTGATACATGGTGCCTATGGGGAGTTTCGCAACTCATTATTGAAGAACTCTGGGCATGTGCATCAGTACGAGTTTGAGTGTTTGTACCCTCGGCATAGATTTTGTTTTGTGCACCAAACTTCTGTCTGCACAGTAGAGATAAATTTGTGCACATTGACAGTAGCCAACTTGATCTTTGTGTTTTTCTCTCATCAGCTTCTAGTACAAAGGACTCGGATGCCAAAAGCGGAGATGAAAAGGATGATGTCATGGTGATTGATGACAATGAAGGAAAAGAAGGTGCGTGTTGTGTAATATTTGCAGATACTATTAAATAGATGATATAGTATGTTTAGATTGCAGCGAGCATTTGATTAGTTTTCATTGCCAGGATTTTGTGCACGTCTCTATGTCTGTAACTTTGATAAAAGGAGAGGTGTGGCGACATCACAATGAAGTCTGGTGCCAACTTCTTTCAGACTCCAAGGACAAGCACCGCGAGAAGCGCAGCTCAGTCCGTGACCGTCACTCAGGGCGCAGTCGCTCGCGAGAGCGGCTCCCTCCCCGCCATTCGTACTCGTCCATTCGTCGTCCCTACGAGCGTAACATGGGCTTCTACCGGAGGCCAAGCTTCTACCAACGGCCCTTTTACAATCGGGGCATGAGTGTGGGGCCTGGCTTCAGGGGGCCTTCATCGTTTGGTCCACACCGACTGGGCGGCAGCAATGATGTGATGGCACTGAGGAGGATGCGGGTGAGCACTTTCTCGCTACTGCTCGGCAAAGGATGTTGGTCTGGCTCCATTGGTATTGTTGACAGCAACAAATTTGGTTATATTGTCGATTTCACCTTTGCCTGCCACACTTTCCACCTTGCTTCATAGGCTGCATTGCATTTGACGTCTTGATTTTACTGCTAAAGAAGGTGTAACGCATGAGAGAAGACAGGACAAGCACTCCTGTCATCTCTGATTACCCATGGCCTGATAAGTGGTCTTGTCTAGATATGCGCTGTGTTCATCTGCGCATTACTATGCTATACATCTCGTTGCAACCCACTGTAATACAGTACAGTATAACCTCATTACAACAGACCTTCATAGTGAAGAGGATTTTGGTCTGTTGTAAAGGGAGTATGCAAAATCCAAGTACTGTTACAAGAGACTTTCATGTAAACACTGAATGGGTCTGTCATCACCGGAGAGAATTACGAGTCACAAACATGCTCTTATTTTTAACGGGGGACCAAAAAAAAAAATGCGATTTTTGGAAAATCGCATTTTCAGTTTCTGTAGCCCATTTCTATCTGATTCCAAAATATCTTCAATGAAAACTACGTAGAAGTGCTATAAAAAATTTGTTTTGCGTCTGCCGACTTGGCAAAAATCGCGGAAATATAAAGAAAAGCGTTTTTCAAAATTATAGCTCGGCAACGGCGCAACTGGGCGCCACCATTTCGGGCTTGTCGTAAAGAGCATTTCTCCACGTTCAAGTTCTTCGTTTCAGCTGGCTCCTCCATTCAGTAACAAGCTTACGAAAAACACGTTTTGGCTGCTTCTGCAGTATTACCGCAGAAGCAGCCAAAACGTGTTAATGCTCGCTTCGGGATCGTCGTCTGCTGCTTGCGCGTCGCGAGGTCGTGGCTGTCGAAAATTGCGCTACTTAGTGACGCGTTCGCACTCGTTCTGTGTTTACGGGTCGACGATAATTTGGAACGCTTTAGTTGGGCAGCTGCAAGCGGAAGCTCAATCATCAGATTACGATAGCGCGCTGCACTCGTCGCGAGCATCGCAGACGTGCGACTAATAGCGTTGACTCGTTGGACCCGCT
Source organism: Rhipicephalus sanguineus (assembly GCF_013339695.2). NCBI lineage: Eukaryota > Metazoa > Arthropoda > Arachnida > Ixodida > Ixodidae > Rhipicephalus > Rhipicephalus sanguineus. The sequence continues at coordinate 73,184,972 of NC_051180.1, read as the reverse complement.
GTTCGAGGTTATTCTTATCAGCACTTGGAAGCTTATGACGAAGACCACCGCGGGACAACTCCTTGTACTCGCAATCGAGCATGACGTACTTTGAAACATCGGGCACCGCGGCTACGCACATCGCAACCGAGCTTTCTACTAGATGTCGTGGTTAGGCCTAACTCCGTTCACGGTGCCGATGTACGAGCCAAATCCGAACTTTGCGGGCAAGAACATCGCGCTAGCGGACATGCGAAAACGAAGAAGTCGTAATGTCCTTCGTCTCAAGCAACGAATCGCATTGCCCGCTGGCTCCTCAGAACCGCGGATGAGCATTTTGTGCATCGGCAGCGGACCCCCCGGCCAAGCTCGCCGCGCAGCGACCGCGCGGAGAAGCGGTGGCAGCGGCTCGCAGTTTCGCGTGTCAGCGTCCCAAACGCAACACCAAGCACGCTGCGCGCCGTTTTTTTGTCGCTACAGCTAGGCATAGCTGATCATTGACAGACCGGGGATCGGCGGCCTTCGTTCTTCAATCGGTACGTCGATATCCGCGGTGCGCTGCTCCCGTCCCGAAAGTATGCTAAGCGATGTTTGAAGTCGGAAGTTAATGACCGTGGTAGAAAAGTCCGCTCTAAAGGAGTCCTGACCACCTTGCTGGCCTGAAATTTCAGTCAATTATATCCAAATGTCCGTTGTAAACGAAGCTCAATCAATGGAACTAATACAGAGGTCGCATAACGGCGCAAATTGGTATGTAATATACGAATGTCTGTTGTAAACAGATCCGTTGTAACGAGGTTATACTGTAGAACCCCGCTGATACGTTTTTGAAGGGACCGTATGAAATAAACATAAGAAACAGGAAACGTAAGAGCCGAAAAACAGGAAAAACGACAAAATATTTAGTGGTACAAAATTTTATTTCAATGCTTACGAGCAGCACAAAAATTGATGAGCTCAGCCGCGATCTAGTCGATGGATAGAAACGCGGAGCTGGGGACGGCCTCATCCACAGAAATGTAATCAAGGTATGTGATTTTTTTATTGCGATAGCAATTATATGGACAGTCTCGGCTGGATTTTGCCGTCGCCGTTGCCGCCGTCATGCACCATATATGTATAAGTATGTATATATACAGTAAAAGCTCATTAATTCGACACCCGTTAATTCGGATAATTCGGACGGCTCTATCGGTCCCGGCCAAAGTGCATGTTAATCTATGGGACCAAACCTTCGTTAATTTGTCAGAATTGGGCTCCGCACCGCTTAATTCGGACAAATTCTGACGGCTGCCGCTACACAAATGTGTGGTAAAGCAGCGTTGGCACCACTGGGGTGAAACTGAAACTTGAGTGACATCGCCATCGTCATGAACTAGTGGGGGCGATCGCAGCGTCACCGAACGTCGGCGTCTTCTTTCTTCGCTCCACTGCGCCTCCGACGCCATTTTCCCTTGTGGTGTGTCGGCACCGTCTCTTCTTGCGGAGTTCTTGTGCTTTCCCGTTGTGACCGTGTTTACATGTGAGGCCCAAGCATGCGGCAGTAGCCGACGGTGGCATCGACGAGGTGTCAGCCGAGTCCACCGACGGTGACTGCCCGACCTTCGATGCTGTCCTTCCCACAGATATGACCCTTCAGGACTACATCGCGATTGATGATTGTGTCGCCACGACTGGTCTCCTGCCCGATCAAGAAATTATTAATGATGTCGCGACCTCATCGCACCTCACGGGAAGTCTCGGAGGCGCTTTTGATATTAGAGGGCGTTTGCCTGAGCACTTCCGACAGTTTGCGTGCTGTTGGCAATTAGGAAAAGTTAAGAAAAATTGTAAGCCGGAATCTGCGTGAAAACACAGACGACCATTACAAAATATTTCAGCAAATAAAGGTATGCTTCTCCAACTTGATTTTAATGTTGTTTTTCCTGTTCGTTCGTTAATTCGGCATTCGGTTAATTCGGACATTTTTTCCGGTCCCGTGAAATCCGAATTAACGAGCTTTTACTGTATGTAAAAGCCCCTAAGAAAAATAAGTCAGAAAAATGCTTCCGAAGCTGGAATCGAACCAGGGACCTCTTGCTCCGCAGCGAGTGGCGCTAACCGCTACGCCACGAAACGCAGATCCTCCACGTAGCTAACGGCGAGCGTTATATACACACCCCTTACCGCTGGACGGACTCTGAGACTGCAGGCGATAATAAGCGTTTCTTCATTACTAGCGAGATGGCGCTAGGAGTGCGACGGGTGCACTTAAAAGTCGTCGGCGAGCTCGCTCGCTTCTTCTTATATTTGCGCAGAGAGAACCTTGCCCTTCCGCTGTCTGCTTGCATCAGTGCGCTGAGAATTAGGTACATCTAAAAGGACCCTACGTGTTAAAAATCATTCAGAAGTCCCTTGCTATGGCGTTCGTAATTATATCTTGGTATTCTTTTGTTAATCCCCGAATATTCGTATTTTTTCGGCTGATACCACCGCAAGCTGCATGTCTTGAGCTGAAGGAAAGATTACTTTTAAGGGCTCGTTTTTCTTTGTTAGACACAATATTAACGAGAACTAACAGACAGTAATGCCGACGAAAGTACAGGGGATGTTATTTGTAATAATTGGGATATAAATGTGAAGAAAGTAAAGTAGACGAAAAGATAACTTGCCGCCGGCACGGACCGAACCTGCGACTTTCGAATAACGTGTCCGATGCTGGTTTTTCTTCCTCCCGGGTGCTCATTTTAAAACAGAAAACGCGTTCGGGAATGTATTTATGCATGCCGAGTGCTAAAAGTAAAAGCGTGAAATCAAAGTGACCGTTGAAGTTTTGAAAGCTAAAACACCGAGGCTGTCCCACACACAACCCCAGCGGTAGCAGCGTTCGCATCGCCTCTCAAGCACAGCTGCGCCTCTGGTGGCGGCCGATGGCTCCATATGAAACTGACGCGGCAGTTTCGTGAGTCAGTTTCGTGACCATAAGAAGCATTGAATGACTCTGTCGGTCTGCTGAATTGCGCTGAACTGCTCCAAAACAGCCTCGAAAGCCCCCCCCCCCGCCCCCTCCCCCCGTAATTCAGATGGAGGGGGCTGTTTTACCGAGAATAAATACAGTCGACGTCAGATTTCCCGGACCCTCAAGGGACCACGAAAACGTCCGGAAAATCGGGCAGTCCGGAAAAACGAATGCACGTGAAAACGCACATTTTTGGTAAGTATTTTTCGCTGACGGAGAGGGTCACAGCCGGAGTACAAGATTCCCATAGCAATTCAGCCAATGCATTGTTTAGGTGGCTCTGAAAAGAGCCGTTTATAAAAAAAATTACAACGTGGCCGGCACTACCTCATAGGTCAGCACTTGGGCGCAAAGAAGTCGCTTATTTTCTTTTGCACGGTCCGCTTGCCCGCGATTACGTCTGCCTCAATTTCAGTCAACGTCATGTTGCCGCTGTACACCAATGACAGTGTCATAAGTGCTCGCGTCAACTCCGTGTTCGTTGGCTGTGTAGGAGCTGGCTCTTCGTTCTCGGTGTCGGAGTCATCGGAATCCTCCGTAACTTGGTGAATGATTTCGTCATCGGTCAACTCCGCACATAGCTTGAGGTCTTTGTCAGCGTCAGCGAAGCCCTCAAGGGTTATCTCGGCTGGAATCAACATGCCGCCAGCGCGCAGATTGTCGAAGGCAACGTCCGCGGATGGCAGTTCGTCATCGTGAGCCTACGATGTGGCTTTGTGCGCTTCGAAGGCGCGGACGAAGACGAAGGAGCAGTCGGTGCCATTGCTGTAAACGGCGAATCCGCTCGAGGAAAAGCGCAGCACGAAACAGCTAGGAACTCGGTGGATGCTGAAGGTCGGGAAACGTGATCACTGAAGGTAGCGCGCAGCAGCAAACGATCAACCGCAGACACGACCGCAGAGCTGGCACAGCTGACAAAACAATACGTGAACGAATACAGTGAGGTTTGGCTTGGCTAAGCCAGCTAAGCTACGGCTGGCAACGGATTGATACGTGCGGTTTCGAGGTTACGGCAGCCGCGGCGCGGTGCGGCATTGCTGCTGATGCGAGTATGGTGGGTTCAAGGATATGAAAATGAAAACAACCAAAATGGCAGCGTCGGTGGTGACTTTGGGTCGGCGGTTAACAGTAAAAAGTCCGGGAAATCGGATGGCGAAGGCTATAAGCGTCCGGAATTTCGGACTTTTTAATACATTGACTCTACGGGGAACTTGACGGTGCCACAGATGAGTCCGGGAAATCAGGCATGTCCGGAATTTCGGGCGTCCGGGAAATCGGACGTCGACTGTAGTGAAAATAGGGGTTTGTCAAGGACTTCAACAGGTGCCCCACCCCCCGAAAATTAATTTCTGGCTACGAGCCTGCCTAGAAGGAATTTTTTGTTAGCAACAGTTGTAAATGTTATAAACCCCCAACAAAGCCTTCAGTTTTTGAAGGCATTGGAGGGTCTATTTTGCATGCTTTAGTAAATGCACCAGAAGGTGTGTGTCAAAACAAGACTGCATGTTTTATTATATGAACTGCTTTTAAAAACGAACCAACAATGAAATAAAACCATTCAACGAGGATTCATGCGAAGTTTTTCACATGCGATATTTTTATAAAAAGTAAAATAAAGCAGACATGACATTACCTGTAAAATCTTTTCGACACTTTTGTTGACTTATTTTCAGTACATGTAGTTGAACACACACAGAATGGGTTAAATATGATTTATTTAAATCTTCAAATGATTCCTCCACCTAACAGCTCGAGCGCCAAAAGAAAGGTAACGTTCACAGCAAAACGAAACTTGTGACAGTACTTAAAAAAATTGCAGAGATAAAGCTTTTAAGAACATTTTTAAAATGATCTTGTTGAAGGTGTTGAAACTGGGAGCTCAAACGATTTGGCTTCATAAACACAAAGGACACATTATCAGTCATGTGCGAGAAATTATGCCTGGAGTGTCTTCAATTTCCGTTTAGCTGCTTTGGCTTCAGGCAGCTTGTTGTTTTCTCGTTTGCAAAGGTTATTTAACAAAGTGTTGGCTGCTGCACTAAGTATGTACCCCATCACTACATGCGGCATATGGCCATTGTTCACAAACATCGTCTTCATTCCACTCAAGGAAAAGTGTTGTCATTGAAACAAGCAGTTCTTTCTGTTTTTCACAGCCATAAAATTTGGCTGCATGTTTTTCACTTGTCAGTTTCTCGAACAATATTCATCATCAGTGCGGTGTTCACAAGGACAGCTTGGGGAAACTTAAGTCCACCTCTTGTGATACTCGTTATGAGCTCGTCTGCCTCAATTGTGAGAGTCTTACTCTCAAAAACTAGGTTCTTTACAGAGTGCACATGTAAGCTTCTTGAGTGCAGTGTGTGCTGCTTTGCAGCAATGTCCTCTTCTCCAACTACAATCTGGAATTGCTTTAAAGCATCACGAAATTCATCAGTGGAGGCACATAGAGGAATCTCGTCACTCTCTGGCAGCTCGAGGACCTTCTGCAGCCTCAATTTGTGCTCCGCTTCATACATCTGCTGTATTTCCCCAGTAAAACGTACTTGAATCCAAGCTCTTTAAGGCAGTAGCTTGTCACCTGAACAAGAGCAAGAGACGTGTGACGCAGTGCATTGTGGGTCTCATGAGTGAAATGACTAGTGCATGCTTGAGGCTTTTCCAGTAGTCGAGCCAACTGACTATTTTGTTGAAAAACTCGACTTGGGGTCAACAAACTGCCTTTATGGGCCCTTGGAAGTCATCTCGAAGGCGCCTCCCTTTATCCGGCGTCTTAACATTCACTATGCGCCACCACATTGACAGTGCTGATAAAATCGGCCGTGCTTTTGGCATGCTGCAGTTCTGCTGCTTTTGCACTGTTGAGAGCTGCGATTGTGAAACTGTTAAAAAAAAGACAATGTTTGAGCAAGTTGTACAAGCTCATTTCTCTCTCTCTCATGAAGCTCTAGCATCGTGTTGAATGAAGCTGTTAGCACGCATGGCTTGTCAGGTAGTCCATTGATGTCAGGAAAAAACATACATTTACCACTGTTACACTGGTTAAGCCAATTGTTTCGTATGCATTTTAAAACATGAACAGAATCTAAAATAAAAAACAGTGGTCTTGATTGGTCTGATGGATGCTTGTAGACCGTATCAACCTTCCGTGGCTCTGAAAAAAATGACATTGCCTTCCCATTGATGGAGTTGTTGTCTGAAACAACCGCGATTACTCGAAATCCTGTAGCCTCCAGCCCATTAATGAGCTCACGAAGAAATTGATGCAGCTGTATTGCATCTATTTTCGCCACTGGAAGGATGTGCACTGCGTCTTTGCTTGACGACAGGAGGCTTTGAATCATAAACGCATATGCATACCTGCCAAGTCTCCCGGATTACCCGGGAGACTCCCTGATTTTGAATGTTTCTCCCGGTTGTACGGGTTATAGCAAAATCTCCCGGAAATCCAGTTTTGCCCCACGCGTCCAGTGCATTGCGCGCCCCGTGCGTCACGGTGACGCGAGGTGGGACGTTTCGCGTACAGATGCGCTACACGAAATTTAAAAATTGATCCTAAATGTGTTATAGGTTATATCAGTCGTTAATGTTTCGTAGATGATGCGTTTGTGTACACACAAATCTATCCCACAAGTTATCTCGCCTTCAAAAGTTTGTGTCACTACTGCTTTAAGTGGAGAGCCCAGCACTTAAAAGGGTAGCCGTTACCGACGTCTGTCGAGATAGCGTGTTCGACAGCGCTTGCGAGCGTCTCCGTCTCAACGGCGCCCCTTGTGGTCCCTTGCCTGACGAAATAACTGGTAAGCAAGCGACGACAGGCCTCGCACGCGGAGCGATGTTATCGCATGTGCCCTTCGCGCGACGGTGACGGCCGGGTCGTTTCATCTCTGCTTCAACTGCGTTTGCCCCTAGCGCTAGCGCGCATTTACTCGCACGTGAAACAGAAGATGCGTAAGCGGTGTTATCGGTTTGGACTCTGTACAGATCAGCGGCGACCGCAAAATCCCGCTGACAGTGTCCATATAATTGCTATCGCAGTACCCCCCCCCCTGTTGAGTAGATAGATCTCCCGGATTCCGTTTCTCCAAACTTGGCAGGTATGCATATGCAGTTTTTGCTGCGTTTTGACTGTTTGTAGCCATTCCTACTAGACCACCACCTTTGTAGTAAATGTATGGCTGCAGAGATGAATTTCTTCCATGACAAGCGTCAGTTTTTTCGTGGTCATCCATTCCTACGGCCAGCCTCTTTGCATACGACAGAAATAGAGCATTGGTTTACATGGTATGAGCCACAGACACGTCTAATTGTGTCGGGATGTGGAAGTTACAACTTTGATGTGGACCTAATAAATCTATACGCATGTGGAGATATTGTGAACACAAGGCTAGCAAATACCAGCAAGTCCGCAGGGTATCTCGAAGTTCTGCTCAGTAAAATGCTGACTTGTTATTTTACAAACTTGACAACTTCCACTTGCCACTCATGTGGGAAACTTTGTGACGCTAGTTCATCCAGTGTTTCCATTGTTTTCTTCAAGACAATCTGCAAGCGTTCTTCGCTGTCGGAAAGGTTTCCTGCCAAGCTTTGCATGGCAATAAGGACCTTGTCGATTTCCCGCAGATCACACAAACAAACAGGAAGCACGAGGGTCCCGAGCTTGTTAAGCTGCACATTACCAACGAACACTTTCACGATCAAATCAGCTGACACTGTCACAGAAAATCGCACAGTTGGAGCTTCTTGAGAATCGAAGTTTAGGAAGAGGACTTTGTCGTGAGTAACAAGTTTTGTCCAGAAGGTGTTTGTCTGGAAACTTGTCAGAGGGGTGAGCAAGTCCTCAAAAGTACTGATGTTATTCTTTTTCTTCTCCTCTTCGTGAGCTTCAACGGACTGCCTTATTGCCTCCTGTAGTGATTGTCCCTCTAGACGAAGCCACTTCTCTTCAGGGCCTTCCCGGACAACAGTAGTTGGACGAGAAAGATACAAAGGGTAGTTTGGAAATAGGCTCGGGATAGCACCAGACTTGAGTCGTCTCAGCTAGAGAGGAACTTCAAGTACTCGTCCGTTTTCTCATCTCGATAGGTCGAAGTAGTCACAAAATCACTTGTAAGAAAGTGCTTCTCACACACCTGAAAAAAAGAAAAATGAAACAGAGCTTATAGCACAAAAATCAAGCAAGAAAAAGTTAGTGGACATTAGTCAACTACATATCAGAAAATGTGGCTGTATTATTAGGCATTATCGTAGTAACAATGCCTTGTTAGGCGGCCCAACAGGCGAGCGCTGTTTATTAAATCTAACTCTCATAGGATTCGATAAGGCACTGCAGTCTGTTTAGAGCGACTCAGGCCATCAGCTAGGCGTTAGATTGCGAGGAAAGTATCTGTTTGTCAAGGCTGGTCGCGCGAAAACAAAAATTAGGCAAACAGCACGATTACTAACACTGCGTGTCTCATGTCCTTCGTAAAATACGCTGCAAGTGCCTCGAAAGCTTAGCTCACAAATAATGAAAATTGAAAGGTTTTCAGTTGCATAGCTGAGTGAGTTTACACATGCGTAGGCACCTGCAACAAGTGAAAGAATGCACTTACCACAGTGTACTTTGTGGTCGCAAAATCCTTGCGAGGGATTGCTCTCGTCCATGCGGTTCTTTGGTCGGCGTCCATCAGAAACCGATAGACGCGCGCTTTAGGTCCATGAGCATAGTTAGAGTTGCACCCCGGTGCACAGCAGCATCCAGGCATATTGCGTAGTTTACCCAACCATGCTCACACAGCACAAGAGAAAGAAAGTGTGAGCGGTAACAAGATGCCACTAGCCTACAACCACAACAGCCAGCAGAGCGAGCTAGCACGTAAGATCAGTGTGGCCAGACGCATTGTCATGCACTGCCAACTTCGCTCGGCTGTGCACGAAAATGCTTAAAGCGTGAATAAATCAAGTAAATAAGTACATCATTTGAAAGATAAAATATTGCAAAGCTCTTTTTGTTAGATAGTAGGTAATAATTTCTTTCAGTTTGCCTTCTGAAAACTTGTTTCGAAGCAAAAGAGATTGTCTGTGTATTTGGCGAACAGAAGCCGCAAGCCATTCTGATTCCAGCCAGTCGAGCATTGCTTTCTCACAGATCTCACAGCAGTGACGTCACGCTGTCGAGATGGAGGCTTGCCGAGGCCTTGAAAAAAAGTCTAGGTGGTGTTGCCTATGCACACATTGGCTGTGGGAGCGTACCGTTACGACCCATACTGTGCATGGGAGAGGCATCACCCTTGTTGCATCAACGCGGCGACAACTAGCTTCCTGCATGCGGCGCTTTTCCGCGATGCTCTGGCAGTTTTTCACGCCGAAGCTGGCAGCGGACTGATGCGAAGCGCCTTTGTGTCGTTCCCCAATAAAAGCGTGCCTTACAGTTACAACGCCGCTATGCCTACAGTACCATACGTGATAGTCAGTGCAAGATAGCTTTATGAGATAGTCACTGCGGCGAGGTATCTTGGCGCCCACACCGCGCTCTTGAAGGTGGTCCCGCACGAGGGACCACCGAACGGTGGTAGCACGCCTTTGTTGTCGCCTGTTAAAGCATGCAGTAGGTTTGACGCTACACCAACCGCGCGGCCGAGCTGAAGGCGCTTATTGTGATGTCCTCCTTACAAACAATGACCTACAGGAAGCTCTGGAGAAACTTGAAAAGCTAAATAAGGAGATCTACAAAAAAATCAGTTTCACCGCAAGTGCAGCAATGAATGCGATAGCATCAAATTGTAATATTATACGAAGTAAGGCTGGCAGCTAACACTTACGGATCCGATCTCGCGTAACTACAAAACGCTGGTGTAAGAGAATACGGCTGCTCAAACGAGAGAAGCGTTGAAAATACAGCACTTAGAAGGGTATATGAGCCGTCTGTGATGCCAGCGGAGATATCGTGAGCGCGCCCTTAAAGTCGAAAGTCCACAGTTGCTGCTCGAGCGACACCCCCCCCCCTTTCCCTCGCGTTCCTTCGTGCTCCTTCAAGACGGGCGGTGTGTTTCCTCCCTGCATGAGTAGCAATCAACGGCAGGCCTGGCATGCGGTGTTATGTTATTGCATGCGCCCTCCGTGCAATGGGGATCAGTCAGCGTCAGCTCTTTTCATCTCTGCCTCGGCCGCATTCATGGCCCTCGCTCGCGTGCTAAAACATATGATGCGCGGGGGATGTTATCGATTTCGACTTTATACGGAACATGGCTGCGATGCTGACGGCAAAAACCTATTCAGAATGTCCATATAATTTGGATTGCTTTGGCAATAAAAGCCAAAGCAGTAATCTGCTAAATTATTTAACTGATCTTAAAAGGGCTGTTGCTATGTAATCACTTTTTGTTGTTGTTGTTTTTTTTTTCAATATTTTAGGAAGTGAACCTAGTTTACAGAACCTTTTTCTTTTTTTTTTTTTTTTTCAATTATTTCATGCGTTATTACTCGGGCTAGATAGGTCGCATAGTGTTTAAAGAGGTAGTGTAGTTCATACCAGGCGATACTTTCTCCAACGGCTGCTTCAGTGTTACGTTTATCCTAGGTCAATTTAAATATGTACTTGTCCCCCCAAGTTGATACTGTTTTTCAAGCTCCTGAGAGGACATAAAAATTTTCGCTAACTGCTCCAAATCAGGGTTCTTCTACTCCATAATGGAAATTTCGCTGCTCCAAAAACTGCTCCCAAATCAATTTCAGCTATCTCGCCTCTGAGCTCAGCTTTGCAACTTTCTTAGCAAGTGGAAGTAGAAAGGGCTTTACGTTTTCCTGTGTCCACGCAGGAGGAGCGCATGCGCGTGCGAGAGCGTATTGATCTGCGTGAAGAGGAGCGACGCAACTATCAGGACACCCTGCGCCAGCGAGAGCTTGAACGCAAGCAGAGGGAAGAAGCTTACAGACTGGAACGTGAGCGAGAGCGTCTCAGGTAAGGTTCCTTTGTTTCAACATTTTTTATGAGCGAAGCTCCTTAGGCCCGCACGTCGCTGTCGAAGCTCCCTGCAACATAATGCGGCGCCGACGTAAAAAGACAATGAAACGCCTCCGAAGGCGCGGACAACAACATAAAAAAAAACAAGGCGCTCGGCATTTGGCGCACGTTGCACAAAAAAACAAGGCGCGCAGCTCAGATAAAGTTTCAAAACGTACATTGTCATTTGTGTCCCATTTCTAAGGATGCTTCTTGCTTCTGCTTGTCTTCGCTGCACATGATGAAACCAGTGCACGAGCACAAGCAACACTAAAAGGTACCTTGGTAAAAGGTACCTAGGTAACTAAGTTGTTGTACCTTGAGATGTGAACTGGACTCACCTCATGATTTTTCATCTTCGTTGTTCTTCCAACTAACCTTGGTTGTGAGTGCAGCATGTTGCCCTCTTTTTTCCATGTTCGTTGTGTTTGTGTGCTGGTTTCATCATGAAATCGTACCAACTCCCCCAGCTAATGCACTCATGTTGCTGTGTTCCCATTAAAGGGACCGACAACTGTGCAGAAGGTGTGATTAGATCCTGGTAGAAATGAAAAGATCGTGAAATATAGTGACAGATTCCAGCATCCTTTTTGTGTTGAGTGGGATTTATATTTTTAAATCGTGCTTAAAAATAACAAAAACAGGTATGTCGCACAGCCTAGCGGAAGAGCCTTGAAGCTGGATGCTCCGCCACGGTGGTTTAGTGGTTATGGCGCTTGACTGCTGACACGACGGTCGTGGGATCGAATCCTGGCCGCGGCGGCTGCATTTTCGGTGGAGGCGAAAGTATTTGATGCCTGTGTACTTATTAGGTGCACGTTAAAGAACCCAATGGTCGAAATTTCCGGCGCCCTCCACTTTGGCGTCTCTCGTAATCATGTCGTGGTTTTGGGACGTTAAACCCCAAATAGTATTATTATTATTAGCCTTGAAGCTGGATTATGAAGTCGGTCACTTTGCTGTACCTAGTCACGTAGTCTGATGCTGTTATGTGTGCCATAATTGGTCCTCAAAGTTAGAGTATGTATATTATTATCTATCCCCACTCTGTTAATGTCCTGCCTACGACGTAAAAGGAGTTGCACGGTGAGAAGCGGCGCTGCCTTCGCGGCCGCCAGTGGCCCATGTCGAGCTGTGGCGCATGCACAGTAAACCATCGCGCTCAAACACGAACTACTCTTGCGCTCACCGTTTGCAGCATGTGTTGTCAAGTGTGTATAAGACTTCATATTCGCCGCAGATATAAAAATTCTGATTAAAAATGTTTCATGCCGTTTCTCATGTTACCATTCCATGGCTAGACACTCTGACCAGTTAGCTTTCCGTTGCGCTAAAGAAAATAGGTGCCCTAAAGATTGGTTGTCAGTCCCTTTAAGCTATTGTCTCCTTCGCTCATCACTGCATGATACCTTCTACCTTGCCAAATGCCTGCAAAATAGCTGAATGCTAGGGGTGTGCGAATAGTGAAATTTAATCTCTAATCGATTTCGAATCGAATAGTGCCGAATAGTGACCAAAAATATCGAATATCGAATCGTATATTTACACGAAATGTGTATTGCCAGTCACGGCAGGACAAAGGAAAAATCATGGACGCCACGGCATGCTGACAGCTTCATTGCACATTTGTTCGGGAGTGGCTTTTGTTTCAGCCTTTATGGGCACGTAGGCATGTTGATAGAAGAGCCGCCATTCCAGTCAGCAGCGGCACTACTCACCTCCTAACAAAGGGGGGTACAGTAGCTAGTTTTCTTTCCCCATAGTCGGGCAACAAGGCTCATCTGACAACGGTAATGTTGTGCTTCATCGCCGTGGGTGCTGTGGGCCCAAAAGCCTTCGGTCGCCTATTCACAGCAGAGTTTTAACTGCGCGCCGGAACGATGGGGGTTTCTCAACTAGTGGTGCGGTGCGGCAGTGGTGACTGCCCAGCGTGAACAAATTTTTACAGGCAAAGCCAATCACCGAGCGTTTCGCAGGCCAAAGTCGGGTCGTTTTACGGCGCTTGCGGCATATGCGACCAAACTACGCAATAAGCCTGGGCCTTCGTTTCCGGAGCGAAGTTGTGAAGGTCTTGACAGTTTGCTCATGTGTTTTCCTACATCCAGAAATGACATAATCTCCTTTGAGATCAACATGCGCTCGCTTTTGAACCAGGTTGTCAGTGAAAGTTTACCGAACGACGACGCTAGCATTAGTTTTAGCCACCCTTTCCTAACCAAGTTGCACCATTGGCCTTTGTCGCATTATAGATATTTGTCCTATCGAATTATTTGAAACTTCAAATACTAGCTATTCGAAAGTCGAATCGAATTATTCGATTAGGAACTATTCGATTCGAATTCGAAACTCGAATATTCGCACACCCCTTCTGAATGCACGATAGTAATCGCGGTCATTCAATTTGTGACGCGAAAGTAGTATGTACGAGGGCCGAGTCAGTAACCTTTATGTTCTCTGTGTGGCACCTTCTCTCAGGATTGAACGAGAAAAGCTGGAACGTGAAAAGCTCGAGCTCATCTGTCTTGAACGTGAGAAACAACGTCAGGAGAGGGAGCGCATTCAGAAGGAGCGAGAAGAGCTTCGCCAGAGGCAACTGTACGTTGGGTAAGCTTTGTGCATTACTTTGTGTCGGCTTACTTTGACTATGATTCGTACTGGGTGCAAGTGCATACCGTGGTACCATCTGCCATCCGTGACTGAGTGATGTTGAATGCTGTGTTGCTTGCAGTGTGTTTAGTAATGTGAGGTGGATCACTACGTTTTGTATCATATGGGCAAGCGCTATGGCCTGTTGCAAAGAACTTTATAAGCAAGGTAACCGTTGCGGTGCACTTATGATTATACTCTCATTTCGTAGATAGGAGTGTGTGGGAGGTTAAAGCCATGCCAAGTGCTGCATAAGAACATTTTTGCATCAGCAGATGTCTACACTTATTTCACTGCCAATTAAATCCTGAAGCCTATCGCACCATCTTACATGGCGAAGCCCTGTTCGATACGATGATGAAAGAATGCAGTGTATCCATCAAAGTCCACTAGGAAGCGTATGAGTGGCAGCGGGCGTCTTTTATATTCACAAACAAGTAGAGTTCAACACAAAATTAGTGTTCGATTCCGAAGTTGTTGAAGGTGGCCTACAACATAAAATTGGCATGTTAAAGGGGTCGTGAAACGTCCTCCAAAAATTTTCAACTACGTGTGTATTCAGAATCCTGGCCGTCCATTTAGTACTATACATCGACTCGTTTGATGTCTGGGTTCGCTGAATTACTAAAAAAGCGCAATTTCGGTTTCCCCGCTCACGTTCCAGTCAACTGTGTAGCTGACGTCATTTTAAGACAGCCAATGAAAAGTCTCTGTCGTTGACAAAACATGGCGACGCAGCGATGTTTTTGAGTTATAGTTGACCGTGGTTCGTAGCATCATACTGTTTAGATTGTGGTGCCGGCAACACCATAACATCATGGACACACAGCGGGCGATGGCTGACCTTCCCGAACTACAGCGTCGTCTGCTAGAGCGGAGTCGGCTGTTAGGCTTTGAGCCGTACGCCGACGCACCCATGCGGGTGCGAGACCGGCCATCGTCAGAGCAAGACAGCGGCAGCGGCGACGACGGTGAAGAAGCCTGCGCCGTGGAGGCACCTGTATCGAGACCACGTGGAAAAACCTGCGCTAGCGGAAGCCCCGACCATGACCTCACACCTCCTGAGCTTTTTCGGTGGTGCGTCGAGCAAGAGGTTCTGCGTCGGTACGGCGTCACGCTTGAGGCGAGCGTTTTCTGTGTCCAAACTGAGACTCCGAAGGACATTGAGGTTGGTTTGGTAGTCTTCTGGCAGAAAGTGGTCGGAACACACGAAACCACTCTCTGAGCCCAGACCATCGGGGCCATCGCGGTTGATAGCTCGAAGCCACACTGCTCTGCGCTGTGGCTCGCTGGGCAGCTTGTGAAAGCGAACGTTGTTTGCACTTTCATAAGTTGTGCGGCACTGTCTGACGACGCACACAGTTGCCATAGCGAGGACTAAGCCACCGAGAACACACAGTAGAACACAACTTGCGACGCTGCACTGACTGCACCGACCGAGCCCAGCAAACCAACGTTGCAGCAAACCGACGGGAAGGCATGGATACACACGTGAAAGAGCCCGGATGTACTTGAAAGCGGAACCGAGCAGATCACTCACTGTGATTGTACAGCTTAGAACTCAGAGCGCCAAAATAGCTCTGCTGCTTTTTTTTTTTTAGTATCCTATTATTATATTACTTCAGAGCAAAATAAAGCGAACGCTCTCTTTGTAACTTCTCTTAACATGACGTATCACTGACGTCACATTTTAGTGCTTTTAGCGGCCGACGGTCGCGCATGGTCGCTAGCGATCTCCAAAGAACTGTGATTTCAAATGGGTGTCATTAATTACAGAATGGATATTGTGCCGAAATATTTCGGAATTGGTATGTCTAATCCGTATTAAATCAGGGAAAATTGCAACCGGGAAGTTTCATTTTCGTTTCATGACCCCTTTAACAATTGAAGCAATAATTTTAAAAGTTGACCAATTAAAATGATTACTTAGTTATTAAAAAAATATTGATTTCAAGTACACATGACTAACGTTAACCCTTTGTGGGTTTGCCTATATTTTTGACACGATCATATGAAAACCGGCTGTGGTATATTCATATAAGCTACAAAGAAATAGTATGAAACTAACTTCATCTAAATCAAGCCAGTAGTTTAGTGAAAAAAAGTGGGGAAACACTGTCCCACTGTCTCGTGAAGGCACCATCTCGAGATTGCATCAACTGGTATTTGGGATGAAGCGGTCGAAACAAGTGGCACAGCGTATCTCTTCTCAAGGTGTGTTGAGGAAAGTTGTGGGGACCATAGGCGTGCGCAGGGTTCCCCATCAGGGGGGCCAAAGGTTCATCGCAGCGCCCCCCCTCCCTACTAAGTCAATGTACGGTGCAGATTTTGCGCCCCCCCCCCCCTCTTAGGTGATCAGGGGGGCCGGCCGCCCCCCTGTGCGCACGCCTGTGGTGGGGACCTCATTCCAGCTGTAGAACACCACCTGAACCTGCGCCTCTTGTGGGCTGTCATAGCGCTGTGGTCTGTTCTCGCATGTACCAGCCATTTTTTGTCCATTTGCCTGTCCTTGCTTTGGCTGTCAAAATTGTAGAGTACAGCTGTTGTCCCTGAATGTGTGCCTACTTTTCAAGAGGCATATCAGGGATGCAACAGCTGCGCCAATTGTGCCAATTTGATACAATTCCTTACTTTTGCGCCAAGCTGCGCTAAAACCGTAAAATTTGTTAAAATTGCGCCACGCTGTGCCAAAATGCCCCACCAGCTTTAAATTTTCACAGTTGCGCAAATTTGAGCGAGAAATGGAGGCCGCATTGGTCATCTGCAGTATGGGCATCGTCATCCAATACAGACGCGCAGACCCTAACCCCCCCCCGCGAAAGAAAAGAAAAAAATCAGTTTCACCGCAAGGACGAAGCAATGAATGCGATAGCAACAAATTGTAACGGTATACGAAGTGAGGCTGGCAGCAAACTGTTTTGTATCCAATCTCGCGTAACTCTACAAAACGTTGGTGTAAGATAATACGGCTGCTGTAGGGAAAGATGATCTTGCTGCACAGTGTCTTTGCATTGAGAGCGCAGTGCGTAGCAGGATATATGAGCCGCCCGCTGATGGCTGCCGAGGTAGCGCGCGCGCCAGCGATCGCGACCACGTCCTTAGAATCAAAGTTCAAAGTTGCTGCTCGAGCGACAGCCCCCCCCGCCCCCCTTTCACGTCTTTTCATGCTCGTTCGAGACGGACGGGGCGTTTCCTCTATGCTTCGATGGCAGGCTTCTCGAGCGGAGTGGTGTTATCGCATGCACCTTCCGAGCAACGGAGATGGGCTGGCTCGTTTGATATCCGCTTCAGCCATGTTTGTCGCCCGCACTGGCGCGCTTTTACCCGCGGTAGAACATACTGTGCTCAGGGTATGTTATCAATTTGGACTTTATACGGGAGATGATGGCAAAAACTTGTCGAGAGTGCCCATGTAGTTGCTATCGCAATAGGACAGTAGTTCTGAAATTTCCTGATGCTTGTTTTATTGCATGTAGAACGCTTTTTAAGCCACTTTTGCCGCAGTAGACTTGTGTCCTACGGAAAAGCATACTGAGATTTAGAAGGGACTATTAGGGGGGGGGTGCTAGCTGTCAGCGACAGCACATTTTGTTCCTTAATTACTCATTCGTGTATGCGCCGTGTAATTACGAGTACTAGCATGATCGCTGAGGTCTAAAAAATTATTGGCAATCATCTGAAGCTGTTGTGTATGGCGTTTCTGCAGCCTTGAGAAACAATAGACAAAAGCGTATGCCAGTTTTATTTCTTCGCTACCCCCACTTGCTCCTGCTTTACGAATCTCCCAAATTTCCAGGTTGCCAGGTTCGCAGGTCCACTATAGCATTTTCAGTGCCTGTTGAATTTGACAGGTCCTGCAAATGCTAATGTGGACTTAGTCATTGTTCGCACTGTGGGGTGGCTCAACACACTGCTTTTATTGAAATAGCAGTGTTCACGTGCACTGTGCACGAATTAGCTGATGTTGAATGGTTTTTACATATTTTGTTTTCTGAAAGTAAGCCTTCTTCGTTATACTGCTCCAAATATGGGATTTCGGGCTAAGAAATTCAGGTTGTTTTTTTTCGTAACCTGTTCCAAATTTGGATTTTTGTGCTCCAAAAGCAACATTTTGCTGCTCCAAAAATTGCTCCAAATCCTATTTCGGCTGTTGCATCCCTGGGTATATGATATCAAGAATATTTCCACGCATCAATATCCACAATTACGTTGAGGAATGAGCGTGGCAATATCGCAGCGGATTGTTTCGATGCATTTATCGATAAAATAAACACGTGATGAATGGAAGGTAAAATCACCTCTTTGAAACACCAGGAAAAGAGGAAATTATCCAGTATTTTGATTGGTAGGTTCTTTCTATCTGGGGGAAGAAGAAAATTCAGAAACTATCATGAAAAATTGATCGAAATTCAACGTCACTGTAACACTACTTCCGCCCTTTGAAAGGGTGGTAAAAGATTTTTCTTCAAGAATAAAAAGACTTGGGTAAGATCTAAGTTACTTATCATTGCACTAATTGCAACGGGTGATGTGGGAGAAAATCTTTTCTGCAGACGGAAAAGTGGGACGTATGTGTCCCGCTGTTGCACAAAGGGTTAATGTGCTGCCTGTACGGTTTTTTGAGTGCCTTCTTTTTGTGTGTGTGTTTGTGTTAAATGTTTTGTTTGAGGTAGAGGTAGCTTGGACACCCTGTATAATCTTGTTATGATGTGCCTCCAAAAGCATTGCAGCCTTTTTCTTGAGCGTTTGCTTGCCTTTATATTTCAGCCGGGTAGAAGAAACACGGCGAGCTATCAAGCGACCACTCGTGCCCGACCGAAGGGAGGAAGACACGTTTTACGCAGAGCGGAGGCGATCCCATCCGTCTAGGTTAGTGAACCGCGTAGCCGGAACATATTCATCAGTACACTTTAACTCTCCTCGTAGGTAGGGTTGGGTACTTCATTGTTGTGATTCTTCTTTTTAATTGGGGTCGTAAGTTTTGGGTGTTTCAAAATGCAAAAGTGGAGATAAATCATGCTTTTTGGCAGCCCTAATTCTGAAGTTTTCTGGTATCAGTCTTAAACTATAACTTTGCCAATGGTCCTGGAGTGCTCCGACAGAGCTGACCAATAGGCCTGCATATGCTTTTATTAAATTGTTCGTAAAGCTGCGGTGATGAACGGTGGAACATGCTGTAAGTAATAAGTGAAGCCCTTGGTAAAGACGAGATGTTTTTAAAGGCTACCAGCAGGTAAATGGGCTGTATCGTGCTAACTGCAGAAATTTGTCAGTGTTGTGCACATCTTTTGACTTTCGCTGTGCAAACTCCTAGCTTCAAGAGGAACTGACATCTTCATCACTCGAATGCTAGACACAATCGTGAAAATTTGTAGAGTAGGTCATGGGAGATGCCTCGTGCTAAGCGTGTGTGCCAGCAAAGTGGCAGTGCTGCTGTTGTATGTTGGGCCCCTCCTAGTGCAAGTCCTTCATTGTACTGAAGCTTGACACCTCTCACATGTAGCTCTCTGCATTCGGTAAAGAACTTTCAACTACCAACTTTTTCATTTGACGGTGTGTGTTAGCTGTGCTGCCTTCCTCGTATAACATGTACAGTAGAACCCCGCTGTTACGTTCCTCACTGCTGCGTTTTCCCGGCTGTTACGTCGTTTTGCGCCAGTCCCGGCATAGCTCCCATAGGATACAATATATTGGGAACCCCGCTGTAACGTCGTAACTGTCGGACCGTTCCCGTATGATACGTCGCGAAGTGCGCTCGGAGCCGACCGAGTGACTACCGGAGAGAGCGGCCATGGTGCATTTTCACGCAGCTTGGCCTGGTTTGACCATAATATTAGCCGCATGAGAGGCGCAAGCAACAAGATCCTTCAATTGATGCACACAAAAGCGTGGCCTTCGAGATTCATATTGCAAAGATGGCGTCTATGACATAGTTGCTCGCGAAAGCAAGGCCTTCGAGATTGGCATTTACTATTGACAAAAGCATAGCCTTTGAGATTTGTATTGCACAAACATGGCGTCTATGACGTAATTGCTTGCGAAAGCAAGGCCTTCCAGATTGGCATTCACGTCTGCCATCGCGTTGGCGTAGACTCATCATCATCGTTATTTGTCGGAGGACGGGAGGAGTTCGAGCTGGTTGGAGCTCGCATGGTCGTGCGCGCGGTTCGCGGTCGGACTCGCCGCGCTGGTCGCGATTGCGTGTGCTTAGTTCTTTCATGCCTACAGCTGCTGGTGTTAAAAAAATCACATACGTTGATTACATTTCTGTGGATGAGGCCGTCCCCAGCTCCGCGTTTCTATCCATCGACTAGATCGCGGCTGAGCGCGCCAATTTTCGTGCTGCTCGTAAGCACTGAAATAAAATTCTGTACCACTAAATATTTTGGCGTTTTTCCTGTTTTTCGGCTCTTACGTTTCCCGTCTCTTACGTTTATTTCCTACGGTCCCTTCAAAAACGTATCAGCGGGGTTCTACTGTATTTCAAAGCCCTGCATTAATATGGTGCTTTCTGTAGAATCAAGTTCAAAGGGAATCTGGTACTAATGAAAGAGGGGCCCTATAACACTTTCTTCAGGGCCCCTTTTTTTTATTTCTGGGTTGTATGGAGTGATAGGCTTTTAACGTAGATGGAAGCTGCGATATAAAAGTGTTTAAGATTTTAATCATGCAAAGAAATCACTGCCTCCATTTTCATTTGAGTGAGGCTCTCATGTCTGTGGCTATGGTGATGGCGTCATCAGTGAACTGCATAAGGGCAACTGGGGAAACTCCCACAATGTAGGCACCTTCGGCTCTCAATATTGGCAGCATGAGGTTGAATCAGTGGGCAAGAGAAATAGGGACACGTGACCATGCGGAATTATAGGTATGAGTGCAGGAATCTTTTTTTTATTATTATTATTGAACTTGCTAGTCCAACTTCGGTATGTGTAACTTTGGTATATGCAACCCACAAATGAAATTTTAAAAACAAGGTAGAAAAAGTGTAAGAAGGCCCGGCTTGCATTGGGTCCCGACTATCGCACCAGCGGTATTAATAATCCTCCTCATAATCACCAGGCCAGAATACGAGAGCAGTGCCTCTAGCACCAGCAAGCCAGTGAGCCAGCGTTCAGACCGAGACGAGCGCTTTGGGGGAGGCAGCAGCAGCAGTCGCCACAGTCATCACAGCAGCAGCAGCCACCACCACCACAGCAGCAGCAGCGGCCACGGTAGCAGCCACGGTAGCACACACGGCAGCACGCACAGCAGCAGCCACCACATGCCTTCCTCATCCCTGGGCAGCCAGAGCTTCTCCAGCAGTCGCAATTCAGACTATCGCCACAACGGGACGCGCAGCTCAATGGCCGCACCACCGCCGCCGCCACCAGCCTCTTCGTCGTCGTCGCGAAGGCCCTCGATGAGAGACGAGTGGCGCTCGGAAGGCACCAGCCGCAGGGAGCATTCGTCGTACGATGGGGCCAGCACTGGCCGCAGCAGCGGCGCATTCGCCGTGCCCTCGTGGACCAAGGCCAGCAGTGGCAGCAGCTTTGCCACCTCGAACAGCGGATCGCAGCAGTGGGTTTCTTCATCATCACGCAAGCCAGAGAGCTCTTCTTCATGGAATGGTGGCAGCGGAGACCATCACCATCATCGCTGGAGCAGTACCGTCGGCAGTAGTACTAGTAGTCGAGGCGCCAGCAGTGCAGGCTCACATTCATCCGTTGCTGTGGGCGGAGGAGGCTACTCGAACAGCCTCTCAAATGGTGGGGTGGGAAGTAGCTTTGGCGCTGGGGACCGGTACTCATCGGGGGGTAGCTTGCGCAGGTATTGAGCCTTTTGAACACATCTGTGCACCTACCATGCGAGCTTTGGTAGGGCCAGAAGGGGGGGTTGGGGGGGCGTCGGCAATTTTCAGGCAGGGTGAGGCATTCCCACTGCGAGATTGCAGACAGAAGAACAGAAGTTAGTGCAGGGTGTAAGCCTTTCATCGTTTTCACATGGACCATGCCTATTTATGTTGGTTTCTTTTCTTTTTTTTTTTTTTTCCCCACAATGGTTGTGGGAGGTAGGCTAAATTGTTCCCATTTGTTAGATTACAGGCATTTCCTCCTTTTTTCTACATTTTGTATAAAACATTTTGTCTGGCACACTGGCAGAGTAATTAGACTACTGTTGTTGCGACTGTTCTTATCACGTGTAGGCATTATGCATTCCTCTTGTCCAGGCTGTTTTTGTTTACGCTTTTACTGTACATCTGCAAAATGGAAGACAATAAAGTGCATCATATGAGCTTGCCATCACAAGGTATGAGTTGCTTGTTTCCGATTGATGTTCCTTGAAGTGCTGCACAGAAGGTTTGGCGACGACTGGCTTTCTTGAACCTTGTAGGAATGGACTCTACAAATGAAACAAGGTGACACTTCTGCTTGCCTATGCAGCTTGATTTTGCATGCCAGCGAATGGTGAATAATTATTATATTAAGACAGAGCAATGTCCACACAAGCCTTCATTGGTGCATTCCTGCAAGACTAAGCAATGCTAGACCGCAAGGTGCAAAGTAAATATTTGAACATTATTTGTGCTTCATCTCATCTGTACATACTCAATCACCACTCGGGGTTGAAACTCTAGACAATAAAGAAGACTTGGAACCTAAACGTTGCTTCACAAGTGGTGGAAAGTTTTCTCAATGCACTTTTACGGAGGGCAACACTCTGGCGTCCACCTCGACCAGTTTACTGTCACTGTGGAATTCATAGCCACATTTCAAGACTATATTTGAACAGTTTCTCGAGACTTAACTACGTGCTAGCTTCTATGTAGAAGCCAATCTGCAAAACCGCAAACGTGACAACAGCGCTCATTCTTGACATCTCCTTTAGCCCTGGAGTCCCAAGTGCTACTTTGGACACCTATTGGTACTGCAGGATTGGGCAACGAGTTCCAATCGTGTTTCATTGGACCCTACATTACTAATGGACAAACATCCCCACTGGACTATCGTGTCATTCCCATCGAAGTTTCTTTGGATTGTCGCCGTAGTTCCGAGATAGTTCCTAGGGACGTCCCACACGACACCAGCAGATCAAACAATCTATACCACTAACTTACCATGCACTGCTGCAACACTATCGGCTTGAATGCATGTTGCATTCTCCCCTACATCCCAAACTGAGGCACCGTCTACAGGCTACTTCAGATCACTAACTTCACTCGCAGGATCCTACTGCACTATATGAAACCAACATAAGGCTACACCTGCCCGCACTGTGACATGACGATCTGCAGACCCAAACCTCCTCACTGAAGCATGGGAGGGCTGCGATCTCCAAGCTGGACCTGCATGGTGTACCAGGGCCAACTCCTTGCCTGGCGGGCAGTCCAGGCCGGAGGGTTCCTGGAACATCAGACCCTCCCACCTTTAGTAATATTACTCGAGAATAGTTCATCTTGGCAGTGGAGTGAGGGCTATGGAGGTAGGGCTTCCAGACGATCGTGTTGCTCCGCTAGTAGCGCGGCAGCTTGCAGCTGATGAAAGTCCAAGTTCGTTTTGCTTGACACTGAAAAACAATGAATCGATTTAAACTAAATTATTCTTTGAGAACACAATTGTTAATTTCGCCCTCATACGTTCATTAATATAAAAAAACGATCAAATTTTAATTCTTAAATGCTGCGCCATGGTCCTGCGTGATGTCACGAATATCAAAATGCTTTTTCGCGTTTTTACCACATATACTAAAGAGTTGCCGAAACTTGGTCTCTCAAGTCTTTGGGCCCCCTGAGAAGACGCTTCATTTTCAGCAATCCACCTTGTGCGGATTGCTGCTACCTTTATGTTCCCGCATTGTGCGGGAACATAAAGGTAGCGTCGCCACCTGCATATTCTTGTGAGTCCTCGCGGCAAGGGCTTACGCTATTTTTAAGAGGTTTACTAATTGGGAAAAATTGTTTTTCTCTTTAGTGTCCCTTTAACGTATTTAGAAAAATGTATAACTGAAAAAATGTGGTTGGGGGAGAGTGATTTCGATCGTTCAGTGTCGCATTTCGGGTATATTTTTCTTGGAGAACGAAATCGCGATCTTGCGTCCGCGCACGGACCAGCAGACGCCAGGGACGTCATGTTAACTTTGGGAAAACAGGCGCGCAGAAGACGTGGTGCATGATGCTCAAATCGGCCAATGGCCGGGCCATTGGGTTTATGGCATAGTCTCTCGAGATAGAGTGTACTAGAACAGGGGAGTGTTCGGAACGGCCGCAGCACCAATGTACAAAAAGTGAAGCCCAAACAGGGTCAATCCACATGCAGTGCTGCGATCGGTAGTCTGCAATGTGTCGTCTTTTAAGAGATGCACGCGGCTCCGGCCAAGTGGTGCAGCGGTAGAATGCCTGCTTCCCACTCAAAAGGCCCGGGGTCGAGTCGCAGCTGTAGATGGTGAGTTTTTATTCTTAATGTCACCTTTTATAGCTGTGTTGGTTTTTACTTTCTTAAAACTAGCTTCTGGTGCTACGTATTGCTGCAAAAAGTAACGTAAAATGTGAAATCTTGGCTCGAGTCACGTCTTCGCGAAAATCTCGCAGGCCATACTTTACGATTCTGTTCAATCCCGGGCGGTGGCGCTGGAAATAACTGCGCTCGCTCTGAAATTTCTTCTATTTTACTTCACATTTTGAGTTACTTTTTGAACCAACACGTGGCAACTTAAGCTAGTTTTGAGAAACAAAGGAAAACCAATACAGCTACAAAAGGTGCCACTAAGAATAAAAACCTATCTGCAGCTGCGATTCGAACCCGGGCCTTTTGAGTGGGAAGCGGGCATTCTACCCCTGCACCATTTCGGCGGAGCCGCGCGCATTTTTTAGACGACGACACATTGCAGACTACCAATCGCAGCGCTACAATCGGATTGACCCTGTTTGGGCTTCACTTTTCGAAGCTCGTTCCGGGCACTCCCCTGTTCTAGTACACTCTACTCGAGAGAAGAGCTAGGGAGTGATTTCTAGCTGACTTAGAGAATTGTAAATTCCAGGCCGCGTGCTGCGCTATGGCTTCCTGTAACTGTTCTAGTCTCAAAAATTGGGGGACGCTTAAGCTTCGCCTTTAAGAGTTGAACGCGATAGCGATATTCCGTTCCTACTGCGCAGTTAGAACACTACGAGGGTTTAACAGAATGCGCCCACTAAGGCGTGTGCCTTATGTAATGGGTAGCATGCTTTAAACCAGGAGCAATTATGCGCGAGAAACTTCTTCGAAGTTGCGATGCACCCACTACGTGGTCTTAAGGGAATACGCGCACTAATGTGTGCGCCTTTTGTAATGGGTGGCTGTCTTTAAACCACGAAGTCGTTACGATATTTGCATGGTGTGACGCCCTATGGCAATGTACACTTGTACCACGCAATATTACTGCGATATTACATCTCGTACTGTGACACCTGTATACAGAACGCGTATTTTTGGGAAGCATGAAAGTTACTTTCAGTGCAGCTCCAAGCAGAGGCGTGGCTGTGTGGTAGAACACCTGCTTGCCACGCAGACGGCCTGGGTTCGATTCTCATTCGGACCCAACATTTTTATTATTTATTTTATTTGCAGCTTTTTCGATTTTTCGGTCACGGACATGATGATTTTTCGCTCACAACCAACGGCCCCGACGCCGACAGCGCAATTTCTGCGATACGAGCTCTTTAACGCTGTCGCGTTAAAAATGTAAAGCGCTATTTACTTCAGCAATGCAAATGGGAAAATCACATTACGTACTATTTTTCGGCGCTCTAGCACGCATGCGTTTCTGTTCTGTTGCTTCCGCAGCGCAGCCAATCTCTCTCTCTCATGTTTTGCGTCTCAAGCCAGCCTCGACCGGGCGAGCCGTTCGCGTGGTGGGAGGGGGAGATTATTCACGCGCTTCTCATCTGTACATACTCGTCATCACCACCATAGGCGTGCGCACGGGGGGGGGGGGGGGGGGACAAAATTTGCCCCATACATTGACCGCCCTAGTCACCTAAGAGGGGGGGGGGCGCTGCCATGAACCTTCGCCCCCCCCCCCCCCCCCCCCGATGGGGAACCCTGCGCACGCCTATGTCCACCTCTGTGGCCTGGGTTGTAGGCATGGCGGTTGTGGGGATCAGGCTGGAGAGAAAGATGAGACTTGCGACCGCTATATATTTCATGCTTCCTTATGAGAGCAAATATAGCCCATGCAACGACGCTAGGGCGATTCCACTCGACTTTTATTGCTTTAGGCACTATATATCGTAAGGATGCGAACTTCCTTTGTCTATTAAGTGCATAATGTAGGAGTAAAACGAAATCACCGACGATTACGCTAAGGCCAAACGTGAGCGCAGCTCAGCGCCTGTTGTCATTTGTCGATATATTGAGAGAGAGGTATGTACTGTCGTGAGCAACACGAGGGAACACGTAATGAATAGCCTCGAAGCCCAATTCGACCGATATTCGGATGGCGCTGTCAAAAAAAAAAAAAAAAAAGTTATGGCAGCTTCGCTCTAGTGGTGCCAAGCCTGAAGGAAGAGCGGAGCTGGGCGTCCTTCCATGTTTGTGTCTATATTTCTTTCTGTTTGTGTCTTGTGTCTCTTTTTTGTATGTTTCTTTCTATCCCATAATTTTTTTTAATATCGGGTTTTATATGTCAAAACCACGATATGATTGTGAGGCACGCCGTAGTGGAGGGCTCCGGAAATTTCGACCGTCTGGTGTTCTTTAACGTGCACCGATATCGCACAGTACACAGGCCTCTAGCATTTCGCCTCCATCAAAACGCGACCGCCGCGGTCGAACCCGCAACCTTCGAGTCAGCAGCAGAGCACCGTAACCGCTACACCACCCGGCAGTCTATCTATTAAAGACGATAGTCTTTCTTGGGGAACTTGAACGCAGCAATTTTGGTCTATCTTGCTGTTTGTCGGCACGTCACTCGATTCAGCCACCCGGCCAAAGTTGAACCACTTGCCCAAGGGCCAGCCATCTTGAACGGGTGACTAGGTTCATACTTGTGTACATTGTTGATCAAAAAGCAAACATTACGCATGTCTGAGGCGCAACATCACTAGGTAAGTATTAGGTGGTGTGTTCCTTTAATAGACAATACATAGATACGTAATTCTAGAGACCCTAGTTTCTTAAGCTGCGCTGTAAATGCGACTGCGCTGAAACTTGCCTTACTCCGTGCCCTCTGCACGAGTTCATTGTTGTGTTTCGGTTTCGGTTCAGTATTGCACTGTACGAATGACATGGGGCGCCGCTCTGGCATTCCTGTTTTACCCAGGCGACGTGTAAATAGTGTGTGGAGAGTACTCGTTGAGTGCGGACGTTTCTTCTGCTTCGCGCCAAACCGTGTGTTCGGGCTGGCTGCAGTGGCGTCCCCGCCGGTCGCGTTGCTCACCGCCGGTCTTCGCCTGCTGCTGCGCCGGGACTACCAGCCTGCAACACAGCACTCATGTTTCCCGACGTATTGCCAGATGGCGTCCATATATCACGCAGCGCCTCTTCTATCGTCTTTAGACGACATTTACAGCGAAGCACGCAGATACGCGGCCAATTTTTCCTTTCTTGCTCTTCCCATCTTTATTTCTTTATTCCCTTTCTCTTTCTCTCTCTCTGCATCTTTCTCTCACTTTCTGTGTTTCTCTTTATTTCTCTTTTTTGTCCAATGCACTCTGTTTGTTCTCTCTCTCTCGTGTCCGTTTTCTATCTTCTTCTATCCTTACTCGCTCTTTCCTTGTTTTTCTTCATTTCTTTCTTTCTCTTTCTGTCTTGCTGTGTGATTGCTGTCTGCTGCGGAGCTGCTTATGCCAGCCGTCCGTCGTAATCCGCGAACAGAAAACTCTCATCGTCATGAACCGCCACGCGCTATGTTCGACCTCTTCGTCTGCTTCGCTCCCAGAACAGGTGCGTTGATTTGTCCGGCGTGAGATTGAGTAACTGTGATGGTTGAGAGAGAGAAAGAAAGAGAGAAATCGGCGAAAAAAAATTATTCACGAGGCGGGGATTCGAATTCGCGTGTACCCACGATCCGTAACCACTCGGCTGTATACCAAGGGCATGAGAATGGGAAGGTGGGGGGAGGAGGAGAGGAAAGAGAGTAAAGCGTAGCATAGAAAGAATGAGAAAGAGAGGGAGAAAGGGAAGAAAGGGGTGTGCGAAATTTAATCTCGAATCGAATAGGGGCCAAAAGTCGAATATCGAATGCAAAGGATTTCATTGAAAAATGAAAGAAGGAAGAACGGTAGTGGTGTGCTTCATCGTCATGAGTGCTGCAGGCCCAAAAAAAATTGGGGGACCCTTAAGCTTCGCCTTTAAGAGTTGAACGCGATAGCGAAATCCGGCCCCTAATGCGCACTTCAACCACTAAGTGCATACTTATTAATGTGTATTGTTACAGACACGCGCGCGCGCGTGCGAATGGTACAGGTTTTTTATCTAAAGCAAGAATCACATGGCCTCCAAGATATACGCCGCGCGCTCGCCATCTCGGAGGCCAGTCTCACAATGCCTCACAGATGGCAGCACATTATCTAGAGTTTGCTATTTGCTTGATCAACGAATGCGCAAGACGGCGTTGGCTTGATATATTTTCCGCTAGATGGACATGGTTGTCCATTTTTGTTTGAAAGTTCGTGTGTGTTTTCAGCGGCGATGGCTGCACTATCCCGGCCTTTTTCGACGTAGTTTGATGGCCTCCCAAATGCGCCTACAAATCGCCGAATGGGCTCGTTTTCGTCGTGACACCTGCCGAACAAAATGCGTTAAGACTCTCCTTCCACTACATGGCATTTATGTAGTGTTTTTTTCCGAAGCAGCTGCAAGTAACATTGTGGCTTTGTGGTAGGATACCTGCTTGCCACGCGAACGGCTCGGGTTCGATCCTCAAATTCTTTATTTTATTTGCTTCTTTCTCGATTTTTCGGTCACGGACGATTTTTCGCTCACAACCAACGGTGCCGACGGCGGAATTTATGCGACACGAGCTCTCTAACGCTATCGCGTTAAAACTTCGGCCGCCTGTTCACCGCAGCATTTCAACTGCGCGCCGGAACGATGGGAGTTCCGAGTGGTGCATTGCGGCAATGGCGACTGCACAGCGTGAACAAACTTTCACATGTCAAGCCAATCGCCGAGGGTTTCGCGGGCCAAATTCGAGACGTACGCAAGTATGTGCCTTCGTTTCGGAAGCGATGTTGTGTGTGCTCTTTTTGCTTACAGAAATGGCATAATCTCCTTGAAGATCAACATGTGGTCGCTTTGAACCAGGATATCGGTGAAAGTTTTAACGAAAGGCGTACTGTACAGGTGTTAGCGCCAGTCTTAGCCACCCCACCCTCACCAAGTTGCACCGTTGGCCTTTGTCGCGTTTTAGATACTCGTCCTGTCGAATTATTCGAAACTTCGAATACTAGCTATTCGAAAGTCGAATCGAATTATTCTATTAGGTATCATTCGATTCGAATTCGAAACTCGAATATTCTCACACCCCTAGAAGAAAGACGTATGAGGGTAAAAGAAACACAGAAAGAGGAAGGGGATAAAGATAGAAGGAGCGAGAAATAAAAACAAAGAAAGGCGCCCAGCTCCGCACTTCCTTCAGGCTTGGCACCACTTGTGCGAAGCTGACTTAATTTTTTTAATCAATTTCTCATTTTTATTTATTTATTTATTTTTTCGGAGGCGAACGTTCCAAGTAACCAAGCCGGCCTCCGCAGAAGAGCGTCGCGTGGCTGGAGCCGCCCGAGCCAGGTATCTCGCTGCGCTCGTCCTCTTGGTTACGGTGACGTGCAACGAGGGACGACGATCAATAAACAAACGGGTGCATAAGAGCTACGCTCTAAAATATCGAACTTATTCGATTTTCGCCGCCCGTCATTCTCGCAAGTTTTGCGACATTATAAAACGAACTTTTCTCTCTTTTTTTTTTGTAAAATGTACGCGTAATAGAGTGTAAAGTAGCATTGCTTAATACTTGTGGACAGAGGATGGATGGATGGAAAAACTTCATGGAGGTCAGAACACAAAAGAACAACTATGTTTTTAAAAAAGGTGTAAGTATGCGACAAGTTATTTTTTTTTTATTCTCAACTACTGAACGCACCCGTTTTTCTGAAACGCGCGGGGACCTGTGAGGACATAATGTGTTCAATAGTTCCTCTAAATATTGTTGCTGTAGAGCTAATGCTTCTTAATGTGAAAGCCTTAACTGCATCATCAGACGCAGGCCGCACCGTGCGGTACGAAAACCCACGTGACCACAATAAAAATCAGGTAAATAAAAATCGCGGTCCTCCGAAATCGAACCCAAGTAGCCTGCGTGGCAGGCATGTGTTCTACCTCAGAGCCATGCCACTGCTTGAAACTGCTTCGGAAGAAAACCATATGCTGTCGTCATGTGTTAGGTAAGTATCGTTAACAGATTTAATATTGCGTGGCAGAATCCCATACAATCGCACCATATGAACTGCATAACGAGTGGGCCGTTGGAAGCTGCCAACCCATTACAAAGGGCTGATCCATAAATTCATCATCAGCTACAGCATCAACAAAGGTGTTCGCGTCACTGGACCCAAGGTCACATGACCATCTACGCGCCTCGTAGAAACCAATGGAGGTCAAGGAAGGTGAAACAGCTTTTCGCCTTGATGTCTCTTAAGAAGGACCTAAGGATCTTGGCAGTCTTTTATAAACGGCCTCGAAATCCAGGTTCTGACGAAAGTGTACCCTATTTAGATATGAATGTTAAAAACATCTTCGAGTTTTTCTAAAATGTCAGTTAAAGCAGGCCCGTAGCCAAGGGCCCCCCCCCCCCCCCCCCCCCCCCCCGAAATTTTGGTGATACATGGTGTTTTACCGCAAATAAGTAAAATAGGCTTTTTTTTTTTTGCAAATAGTCAAGGCTTTCAGCAAGTGCCCCCCCCCCCCCCCGAAAAAAATTCCTGGCTACGGGCCTGCGTTAAAGGGACACTAAAGGCAAAAATTTGTCAGAGTGAAAGGTGAATGTTTGAGAATGCCTAAAGCGTCAGTATTATCAATAGCAGTGCTCTACTAATCGAGAAATTAGTGTCAATGTAGGACACTACGTGCGCCAGCGGTGGGATATTTTGGAATGGGTCCGATGACGTGGAGAGTCCCGAGTACAATTATTCACTAATTCTCAAACTACTTATAATAAAAAAATAATATTCGTACATTACAAGACGTATTAAAATGCTGCTTGTGCGTTTCTGTTTCATTCATGTAAAAAAAGAAATTGGCGTCGTCCAAGGGCGAAGAACGCGAAGCACGGCATTTTCGCCGGGCTCCTCTCCGCTCGCGCGGTCGCGTCTCACTGGTAGTTGTGGTTAGAGTGGTTGTGGTAGTTATCGCGTTATCGCGTACTGTTGCGTGTGCTCTGCATGCTCATGAAAGTCGCTCTAACGGAAAGTTCGACAAAATGCCGCGTCCCTGGTATGTTACTGGGTGCCTGAATAGTGTGTACCGCTTGAGCAACAGCAGCTGCAGCAAAGAAGCCGACGTGACTTTCCAATGGGTGTCGCAAATAAACCCAAAGTGAAGTGGCTGAGATACCGTGCCTCTGCGACCCTGTGCTAAACAACCAAGAAATTTGCGTGTTGGCTCGCTGCACGTGCGTGAAGAGGATTACGAGATCAACCACAACTTGGACAAGGCTTGTAATGTGCCCTTCAGAGCAGAAACAGCAGCGTGGGCTGCCGGGCAGTAAAAGCGGTAAAGGCGGCCAACATTTGTCAAGGCAAACGCTACGTCAGGAGGCCCTTTCCAGGCGGGTGATTTGCATTGCGCTAACGCTGTGAGGACCAAAAACGTGGTTTCATTTCAAAATAATCATTTAATTTACACGAAACGCATTACGAGGTTTCTGGAACGTTATTTCAGCAATCAACGTTGACCTAACATTTGCCTTTAGTGTCCCTTTAACAGACCATGGAAAAAGAATATGAAAAAAAAATTGACCGACGATTACGATACTGCCTAATGCGAATTCTGAGCGATGCTTCGTGTTATGGCAACGCCAACTGTGTTTGAAGTATTGGCTATCCGCAGTTGTCGTGAAGTTTGTAGCAATGTACAGGGTCGACCACATCTAACCTGAACACCTCATTAGTATTCAAGACCTCATTGAAGCTGTTGCTTAATACATAATTCGGAAAATCATTACTGTGTTTGTCGACACCATGATTAGACGTTCTATAACGGGCATTGCACTCGTGAAGTATAAGAAACGTACTAGTTTCACCGGTTTGAATACTAATGAGGTGTTCAGCTTAGATGTGGTCGACCCTGTACATATTGCTACAGTAACTGCCAGCGCTCGAGTGCTACGCACACCACTGTGTGTATTGCAGGCGTCGCGAACCAAGCGAAATGCCGACAGCGCTGGAGTGCTACGCATACCACTGTGTGCATTGCAGGCGTCGCGAACCAAGCGAAACGCCGACAGCGCTGGAGTGCTACGCACACCACTCTGTGCATTGCAGGCGTCGCGAACCAAGCGAAATGCCGACAGCGCTGGAGTGCTACGCATACCACTGTGTGCATTGCAGACGTCGCAAAACCAGCGAAACGCTGACGGCGCTGGAGTGCTACGCACACCACTCTGTGCATTGCAGGCGTCGCGAACCAAGCGAAACGCCGACAGCGCTGGAGTGCTACGCACACCACTCTGTGCATTGCAGGCGTCGCGAACCAAGCGAAATGCCGACAGCGCTGGAGTGATACGCACACCACTCTGTGCATTGCAGGCGTCGCGAACCAAGCGAAACGCCGACAGCGCTGGAGTGCTACGCACACCACTCTGTGCATTGCAGGCGTCGCGAACCAAGCGAAACGCCGACAGCGCTGGAGTGCTACGCACACCACTCTGTGCATTGCAGGCGTCGCGAACCAAGCGAAATGCCGACAGCGCTGGAGTGCTACGCATGCCACTGTGTGCATTGCAGACGTCGCAAAACCAGCGAAACGCTGACGGCGCTGGAGTGCTACGCACACCACTCTGTGCATTGCAGGCGTCGAGAACCAAGCGAAACGCCGACAGCGCTGGAGTGCTACGCATACCACTGTGTGCATTGCAGACGTCGCAAAACCAGCGAAACGCCGACAGCGCTGGAGTGCTACGCACACCACTCTGTGCATCGCAGGCGTCGCGAACCAAGCGAAATGCCGACAGCGCTGGAGTGCTACGCATACCACTGTGTGCATTGCAGACGTCGCAAAACCAGCGAAACGCTGACGGCGCTGGAGTGCTACGCACACCACTCTGTGCATTGCAGGCGTCGCGAACCAAGCGAAATGCCGACAGCACTGGAGTGCTACGCACACCACTCTGTGCATTGCAGGCGTCGCGAACCAAGCGAAATGCCGACAGCGCTGGAGTGCTACGCATACCGCTGTGTCCATTGCAGACGTCGCAAAACCAGCGAAACGCTGACGGCGCTGGAGTGCTACGCACACCACTCTGTGCATTGCAGGCGTCGCGAACCAAGCGAAACGCCGACAGCGCTGGAGTGCTACGCACACCACTCTGTGCATTGCAGGCGTCGCGAACCAAGCGAAATGCCGACAGCGCTGGAGTGCTACGCATACCGCTGTGTCCATTGCAGACGTCGCAAAACCAGCGAAACGCTGACGGCGCTGGAGTGCTACGCACACCACTCTGTGCATTGCAGGCGTCGCGAACCAAGCGAAGCGCCGACAGCGCTGGAGTGCTACGCACACCACTCTGTGCATTGCAGGCGTCGCGAACCAAGCGAAATGCCGACAGCGCTGGAGTGCTACGCATACCGCTGTGTCCATTGCAGACGTCGCAAAACCAGCGAAACGCTGACGGCGCTGGAGTGCTACGCACACCACTCTGTGCATTGCAGGCGTCGCGAACCAAGCGAAACGCCGACAGCGCTGGAGTGCTACGCACACCACTCTGTGCATTGCAGGCGTCGCGAACCAAGCGAAATGCCGACAGCGCTGGAGTGCTACGCATACCGCTGTGTGCATTGCAGACGTCGCAAAACCAGCGAAACGCTGACGGCGCTGGAGTGCTACGCACACCACTCTGTGCATTGCAGGCGTCGCGAACCAAGCGAAACGCCGACAGCGCTGGAGTGCTAAGCATTCCACTGTGTGCATTGCAGACGTCGCAAAACCAGCGAAACGCTGACGGCGCTGGAGTGCTACGCACACCACTCTGTGCATTGCAGGCGTCGCGAACCAAGCGAAACGCCGACAGCGCTGGAGTGCTACGCGTACCACTGTGTGCATTGCAGACGTCGCAAAACCAGCGAAACGCCGACAGCGCTGGAGTGCTACGCACACCACTCTGTGCATTGCAGGCGTCGCGAACCAAGCGAAATGCCGACAGCGCTGGAGTGCTACGCATACCACTGTGTGCATTGCAGACGTCGCAAAACCAGCGAAACGCCGACAGCGCTGGAGTGCTACGCACACCACTCTGTGCATTGCAGGCGTCGCGAACCAAGCGAAACGCCGACAGCGCTGGAGTGCTACGCACACCACTCTGTGCATTGCAGGCGTCGCGAACCAAGCGAAACGCCGACAGCGCTGGAGTGCTACGCACACCACTCTGTGCATTGCAGGCGTCGCGAACCAAGCGAAACGCCGACAGCGCTGGAGTGCTACGCACACCACTCTGTGCATTGCAGGCGTCGCGAGCCAAGCGAAACGCCGACAGCGCTGGAGTGCTACGCACACCACTCTGTGCATTGCAGGCGTCGCGAACCAAGCGAAACGCCGACAGCGCTGGAGTGCTACGCACACCACTCTGTGCATTGCAGGCGTCGCGAACCAAGCGAAACGCCGACAGCCCCGTTAGGACAAGCAAGGCCAGCCGCAGTGCACGGGCAAAACACAAGCTCGGGCAAAACAAATAAAACTCGCTTACACATACGATCACACGAAAACGCACACGAAGAAGCAAACGAACAATCATAAATCACGAGGCAACCACACTATGACGAACCGGCGCCTGCCTTGTGTACCTGAAGAGTGGCGTCCTCACGAAAAACAGCGGCGGCAACTGTAAACTCTGTCGAGACGCGCTCGCCCAATGGCTGTGTTCCAATTCTGGACAGCATCGTAGACATTCTACGCTGACAGCTTAGAAGACAGCATCGAGGTCATGTTGTCCGACAAATGGAACGCGTCTAGAAGACGTCTACGCGACGTGATGCCACCTCGCGTCGAGAAGAGAAAGCTAAGGAAAACAAACGTAAATGTTCTTTCTTTAGCCTATTTCGTGTTCAAACCTATGAAAAAATTAACGTAGCTTACATTGAGCGCCTGGAAAAGCGCCTACTGGTGTACAGA
The DNA here is from genome assembly GCF_013339695.2 of Rhipicephalus sanguineus. Classification (NCBI taxonomy): domain Eukaryota; kingdom Metazoa; phylum Arthropoda; class Arachnida; order Ixodida; family Ixodidae; genus Rhipicephalus; species Rhipicephalus sanguineus. The sequence continues at coordinate 73,150,030 of NC_051180.1, read as the reverse complement.
CGACCATACCGGCGAGATCCGAGCTACGCGAGCATTGCGCTGAGCCGCCATCTTGTTTGGACAGCAAAGTAGCCTGCATCGTTTTTGTCTTTCTCGAAGCTGTCTATTTTGCCGGCTACGTGAGAATTGGAATGGGACAGATGGCCGCTGTCCACTTAGCTGTCTATTTAGCCGTCTACGGTGAGTATTGGAACACACCCAATGATGGCGACGCGACGTAGCAGGCCGTACCTTACATTTTATGTAGCGGCCGTGCCAGTGGCTCGTGATATAGACAGACTCCGCGTTCGCTCTCTTTCGCCCTCGTTCGCTCTGTCGGTTACGCCGACGGCAGCCAACAACGGCGATGCCGCTCTGCGCAAGAACGTGCGCCTAAGAGATGCGCTCTAAAACATCTTACATTATTTTAGATGCGAAGTATCTTAAGGTCGAGCTCAATCCGGCGGTGGTGGTGGTGGTGGTGTGCGGCGTGACCACCCTTACTGCGCATGCGCATACCCTCTCCACACACCTCCTCTCCACTCACCCTCTCCACTTCCCCTCTCCACTTCCCCTACCACTTTCCCTCTCCACCTTCCCTCTCTCCCTCCCCCTTTCCACTCTTTCTCTGAAACGCGGGCTAGACATGCCGAAATTCTCTCCTGCGCAACGCCGCGATGAGCGCGTGCGCGTCCCCTCCCCTTCTCTCTCCTCTCCTACGCTGCCCCCCTCTCGCCCGCCTGTCGACCGCGTTCCCCGCTCGCCCTGTGAGAATTAACGGCCAGGCTAGATGGAAGATACGACGCGCGTAGCGTCCCTCTTCGCATTCCACGACGCGAGGTCGGTAGCATGCTCAACGAACGCCAACGGAACGCGATCGCGCAAGTGCTCCGGCTTCGCATCGCCTCATGGTCCCCTTTAGCGGTAGATGGTGTAATTTTTTGTTTGGAGCGACAATATTGGAGGTACAAGTAAGACATTTTCGAGAATGCATTGGAGACGCGAAAAAAAAAGAAAGAAGAAAAAAAGAAAAGAAAAAAATACTCACCTCAAGGTCTCTGTATTTGCAAAATAAAGCCAGTTTTGGTGCACCACAATTACGATCGTAAGCACGAAGGGTCGTGGTGTTGGCCTAATCAATTATCAAGCCTCGCTCTGTACATATAAGCTCAAAGCGGCGAACTCCCGAATAAGTAAGTCAGCTTCTGCGACGGTGACGCAGATGTTCATAAAGCTAAAAAACATAAGACTTTTTTGTGCAGCTGTCCTCCATGTCGGCTTTACATCTAGTACGAGGAGGGCTTTTATTCCACTACCACGAAATTCAGATGTATTGATGTATTCAGATGTATTCAGATGTAATATATTGACGTTATTGTAAGCGTGGTTGTGTAGCTTTAATTGGCTATTGCCTAAGAATAAACACGAGATCCGCCCCCAGAACTAAGGAGTGCCTGCCAGGCATATGTGCAAGAGAGTCGTGCTGGGCGGTTTCCGTTCTAACAGTACTATCGCGAGCATTACGAGAGGGAGCATGCGAACGTGTGGCTAATAGCCTCAACTCGGATGGCGCTGTTAAAATTAAGGTGGAAAGGGCAACGCCTTTCCGCGCACTGTTTTCACCCCCACAGAGTTTCCTATAGATACACTAGAGGGAACTCTGGCGCTATGGGAGCTGCAACGCATGGCGTTTCAGCCAGCATGGGAATGATGGGTAGGACACGGATGTGTCTAAACTTCGTTCTTTCGGCTCCATTTGGCTCCGCGTCGCATGCATCCGCATTCTCGCAAGACGAAGTTCAGCAAAAGTCAGCAGTTACACTTCACCACTTTAATTCAAATCTGATCACAAAGTTCACAGCCGTCCATTCTTTTATCCGAAACGAACGCCAAAACACAGCAATAAACAGTCACAAGTGCGTTCGAAGCTGTAAGCATGAAGATTAGGCAAATTCGTGTACTACCCGTCATTTCCATGATGGTTGAACGATCACAGCGCCAGAATTCCCTCTAGGTAGTTGTAGGAAACTCTATATGGTCACTCCAACCACGCGTCTGCTTTTACGACACGATGAACGTATGGTACAGATATAACAGTCCACCACGGTGGATCAGCGGTTACGGTGCTCGGCTGCTGACCCGAAATGCACTAGAAATAGTATCAAAATGCGATGAATCTTCCAAAAATCGAGAAACAGGAGATTTCCAAAGGTTATAGGCTGACCCCTTAGGTCAGAAATGCATCCAAAATAAATTGTATCAAAATGCGAATAATCTTCCAAAAATCGAAAAACAGATTTCTAAAGGCTAGGCTGACCTCTTAGGACAAAAATTCATCCAAAATAAATTGTATCAAAATGCGATGAAACTTCCAAAAATCGAAAAATATGAGAGGCCCAAAGGCTATAGGCTCACCTATTTCAGAAATGCACCCTAATGTATCAGTGCGCTGAAACTTCCAAAAAACGTCAGGCCTGCGCGGAAAGCGCAGCACAGTCACAGCGAAAGCTGAAAGAGCGGCATTTCTAGAGCCCGTTATAAACTTTTTTGTGGCTACTAATACAAGCAAACTAGCAACGTACCCACTACGCTACAAATCATAATTTTTGTGAAGTTTGAAAGCACCCAGCACGACATTATTAGTCATTTTGCGGAGAAACGAGCTACCATACGAAAGGCATTACGTGCAGTTTGTTGATGCGACGGTTGATGACGATGAAGAATTATGGCTGAGCCATTTGTAATGGGTTGGAAGCTTTAAACGACCCACTAGTTACGTAATTCGCGTCGTGTGACACCCGGTCGTTATTTTACTCTCCCACCACGTTATATAACATTGGTCAACGTGAGAAAGAGAGAGAGACAGGCAAAGAACTTTATTGACACCCTGAGGAAATGCATCATGCAGGGGAAAGGGGGAAAGGGAGATAAAGATGAGAAGAGGGAGGAGAAGGAGAGGAGGAATGCTGTCCATGACCGAGGACACGGCGGGCGGCTACTATATACCGGTTGGCCAGTCCAGTTATAGTAGCCGCCCGCCGCGTCCTCGGTCATGGACAGCATTCCTCCTCTCCTTCTCCTCCCTCTTCTCATCTTTATCCCCCTTTCCCCTACAGGCGCTGAGCCGTGCTCCCAATTAGGGTAGCAGAAGTTGCGCCTTTTCCTTCACTCAACCTCTCTTCTCTTATGGGAGCTTGGGCTTCCTTGGAACCCATAGAAGTGCACTTGCGAGGAACCCACTGTGCTATAAATGATCATAATTTCTTGAAATAGGGAAGCAGCCACTATTTCATTTTTTTTTTTTTTCATTCTGCGGAGAATCGTGGTACCCGCTAAACACCTTTAAGGCATTATGTGCACTTTTTTGATGCTGTTGCTGATGACGATGAAGAATTATGGGAGAGCCTTTTGTAATGGGTTGGAAGCATTCAACAACCCACTCGTTGCGCAATTCGCATTGTGTGACGCTTGGTTACAAAATTCGCGTTGTGTGACACCTGGATGGATGGATGAATAAACTTTATTTCGGTCCCTCGGAACGCGCCCTAGCACGTTGCGGGCCGCTCCCACGTCGGAACAGAAAGACCAAGTCTCTCTGCTGCGTCGCGGGCCCGTTGGACTGCCCATAGTTGTGCTTCGAGTCCGGAGCTTGTAATAGCTTCTTCCCATTTTGACGGCGTGATGACTTCGCCGCCGTGTAACGCGGGGCACCGCCAGAGCATATGTTCGAGATTAGCGATATCTGCGCATAATGAACATGCATTAGTTGGCTGTATTTCAGGATAGATCTTGTGCAATAGCGCGGGGTTAGGGTACGCCCCGACTTGAAGTAGCCTGAGTGTCAGAGCCTGTGGTCTGCTTAATTTTCTGTGTGGTGGAGGGTACTGTCTCCGCCCCAGGTAAAAATGTTTGGTAATTTCGTTATCACCTGGTTGTTATATTACTCTTCTACCACGCTGCATTACACGTGTTAATGTGCTTCCTTCCCGACATGAAGCCTGTATAGGGTCTTTTCAACGCAGTTTGAAGCACCGGCGTGGCTCTGAGGTAAAACACTGGGCTTCCACGCAGAGGGCCCAGGTTCGAACCTCGTTCCATCCTGGAAATTTCTTCGTTTTTTTTTTTTTATTTCGAGCGATAGTGGTTACGGACACCGGCGGCGGTGGCGGACAACTACGGCGCCAAAAACGGCCCTTGTTGTGATCTCATAACAGCTTTCGCTGTAAAATCGAGACACAGGAAATTTACAAAGGCTCTTAAGTCAGAAATGCACCCAACATAAATTGTATCAAAATGCGATGAAACTTCCAAAAATCGAAAAATATGAGAGGCCCAAAGGCTATAAGCTGACCTCTTGGGTCAGAAATGCACCCAACATAAATTGTATCAAAATGCGATGAAACTTCCAAAAATCTAAAAACAGATTTCCAAAGGCCGATCGAACCCCGCAGTTGAGTGTGGATGTATTCCTCACATTCTTGGTCAGAAATTCACCCAAAAGCAGTTATAGCGAAATGCGACGAAAGTTTGAAAAATCTAATCACATGAGACTTCCGAAGGCTGTAGGCATAAATTCATAGCAGGGAACAGCGCAGATACACGAGACAAGAGAGACTGACAGGACTTGGCGCTGGCTAGCAACATGAGCGTTTATTTCGTATGTGCACAAATATATACGCTTCTTGGAAAACGGAAATAAACAAAAGAGAGAGGGGGGGGGGGGGTTAAGGAGGTCAACGCCTGCGTCCCAACTAGTCCATGACGGTGCTATGATCACTTGCGGAGATACTTGATTTCCTTGTCGGTTAGGGCGATCGATGGTGTGCTTACACCATCGAATTTTTTTCTTATTTCGTTTTACAGCGAGAGCTGTTATGAGATCATTTCACCGGCCGTTTTTGGCGCCGTAGTTGTCCGCTGCCGCCGCCGGTGTCCGTAACCAGCATCGCTCGAAATAAGAAATAAAAAACGAAATAAGAAAAAAATTCCAGGATGGAACGAGGCTCGAACCTGGGCCCTCTGCGTGGGAGGCCCAGTATTCAACATCTGAGCCATGCCGGGTTTTTTTTTTTTCTTTATTACCGGTTTCATAACACGGCACAGGAATAACAGCAGAAAATACAACAGACACAACTGAGGCAATGTCAAAGCAGTGCACACCTATGATTAGTTACATGCCTAAAATTCCTTTAGGTAAGCCAGGGGCTCAACCGTGGAAAGCCAGTCAGGGACAAAGTCTTGTTGTTTGAGTACATCAACATATTGACAAATGCTTTCGCGAAAAAGCACGCGTGCAGGTCTCCTGTCAGGGTCGCAGTGGAAGCCGGCCATCCTAGCCCGCCATAGACACTGGAGGCCAAGAAGCATTATTAGATCGAAAGGCAGTCCATCCTCATTTTCACTTATTCACTTGGAATAAGATTTTTACCAATAGAGAATCTGAGCCATGCCAGTACTTGAAACTGCTTTGCAAAAAGGTCCTATACAGGCTTCATGTCGGGAAGGAACCACATTAGCATATGCATTATAGCGTGGTAGAAGAGTAAAATAAGCACCAAGGGTCGCACAACGCGAATTCTGTAACCAGGTGTCACACAATGCGAATTGCGCAACGAGTAGGTTGTTGAATGCTTCCAACCCATTACAAAGGGCTCTGCCATAATTCTTCATCGTCATCATGCACAGCATCAAGAAAGTACGCATAATGCCTTACATGCGTTTAGCAGGTACCACGGCTCTCCGTAGAATGACGAAAAATGGCACAGTGTCTGCTGCCCTACTTTTAAAAGTAATACAATGATTTATAGCGTAGTGGGTTCCTCGCAAGTGCAATTGTATTGGTTTCCAAGGAAGCCCATAAGCGCATGATCCATTTCCTCGGGGTCTCAGTAAAATTACAATGATTTAGAGCGTAGTGGGTCCCTCGCAAGTGCACTTGTATTGGTGGCCAAGGAAGCCCATAAGCGCATGATCCATTTCCTCGGGGTCTCAGTAAAGTTCTTCGCCCCCCCCCCCCCCGGTCCCTCTCGCACGTCAACGTATGTTATACAGCATGACGGGAGAGGGAAATAGCGACCGGGCGTCAACCAATGCAAATTACATAACTGGTGGGCCGTTTATAGCTTCCAACCCATTACAAAGAGCTGAGCCATAATTCTTCATCGTCATCAGTCGTCGCGTCAACAAAGTGCACATAATGCCTTACAGACGTGTAGCTGGTGCCTCGCTTCTCCGCAGAATGACGAATAATGGCTTAGTAGGTGCTTCCGAACTTCACGAAAATTGTGATTTATGGCGTAGTGGGTACCTTTCTAGTGCATTTGTATTGTAGCCCCAAGAGAGCTTACAGCGGGCTCTAGAAACGCCGCTCTTCCAGCTTTCGCTGTGACTGTGCTGCGGTTTCAGCGCAGGCCTGGCGTTTTTTTTTTCTTATTTCGAGCGATACTGGTTACGGACACCGGCGGCGGCGGACAACTACGGCGCCAAAAACGGCCGGTGAAATGATCTCATAACAGCTTTCGCTGTAAAACATAGAGAAATAGATTTATACAGGCTATAGCCTTCGTCACTAATGACACGAACATTTTTTTGAAGTGGTACATCTACGAGGCTAGGACAAAAGTGCGGGCAGTTTGCATTAAGTCGCGCAAAGCTTGGCACAGCGACGCACTGGCCCGTCGCCGCTCGTACTCCCCGTCGACCGACACGTAAGCTTCGAGATGCGTGGCCTCTTCCTCGGGAGTATCCACTTTCTTAGGACTCTCCATGACTCTCTCGACACGATCGGGCGCAGCCAGGTTATGCACTATAGAGCGGAGTTCGCGCGGGATGTCTCCGTCGGTGGGCTTGGCTTAGCCACTGCGCATGCGCGGCTTGGCCAGGTGGTGCGGTATCTTGACGCTAGACGACGACGCGATGCTTGCTTCCTCTTTGTCTATCTTTTTTTTTTCTCTGTACTTCTTTCTGTCTCTTTCGTTGATGTTCTCTCCGTCTCTTTTTCTTTCTGCATTTCTTTCCCTCTATTTCTCTCTTTCTCATTCTTTCTGTGCTACGTTCTACTCCCTCCCCTCGTCCTCTTGTTCACATCCCTTTTCCATCCCCTTGCTACACTATTCTATACAAGGTTATGCTATGTTTTGCTTGGGTGCCTAGATAGCCGAGTGTTTAGGACGCTCGCCTTCGGATCGAGGGTACGCGGGGTCGAATCCCGTCTCGAGAATAATCTTTTTTGGCAAAAGGTGTTTCTTTCTATTTGTTTATATCTTTCTTTCCGTCTCTTTGTTCTACCTTTCTTTCTTGCTCTCTCTCTCTCTCTCTCTCTCTCTGTATCGTTCTCGCACCCACAGGGTTATTACAGGCCACGCCGTAGCGGTGAGTAGTGAGATTTGCCCAAATTTTGTGGCACATGCCCTTTCATGATGATGATAGTTTACGGGCGCGGTCACACATTTTACGCCAACTAAACAGCTTCGCTGTTAAATACCCTAGATTAAGTTTCATGATTATGGGATGTAATAATGTGCAGACCAAATTGTAAGCACTGTTTGCTGCGCCGTTCCAATAGCCTGCAGTGGCCAAGGTGTTTCGCTCGTGACCAAAAGGGTGGTCGTCCGAATTCCGTTGCGGGCATCGCAACCAAAAAGGTAGAGCTATTCGCGATGCGCAGCGCCTATAGGGGCGCCACTGAAAGCCGCGTAGCGGCGGCCGTTGGAACTGCGCACGGGTCGCGTAGCGGACGCCTCCTTTCACTGCAAGCATGACGGAAGTGCGCGCGTGCGATTTACCGCTTGTGCGCGTCCCTGATAATTACTTTTGCGGCGATAGTGTGCGCAAAGGAGCCGCGCTTTATAATAGTGGACATGTGTCCGATGTAACAGCTGTGTGGGACGACAGTGTCACTATACGCGCCAAGTGTTTGCCACAGACAAGCGTCAACAAGCTTCCTTACGAAGTGGAGCTCATCGTAAGTACGCCGCTTTCTTTACAACGTCCCGATCACTAATGCCTGCATGCGTTGACGCATGAACCAACGTTTTTTCTCGACACAGTAGCTTCGTTTACGCGCCATGTGTTTATATAGTAGATTTTGAGGGAGCGCTGTCGCGCCGGCGCATGGATTTCACGGGTGCGGCCACGCGAATGGTCAGCGTTGGTAAAACTTTGAAACCAGCACGATAAACTTGCGAAAAAATATCTCGGCAGTTTGCGCTAGTGGCGCGGGACTGAGTCACTGCGGAGCTGGTGGTCACCTAGCTTGTCATAGCAGCTTGGCTACGTATTTGCTGGGTGTCTTCAGAGAAGAACGTCGGTGCATGTCCGTCGACCCCCTGTAATATCGCTGAAAAAATATATATATTGTTGTCTTCACGAATACGCGTAGCTCTTCGACAGCAATTTGTTCGGGAACAAAATTTTCGTCAGAATGAGATGCATCCAGAGACTCTACGGCGATCTGTTTGAAGCGGTTGAAACAGTTCTGGCACAAAATGTCGGTTTCTCTGATGGATGAGGCTTCTTCTGGCGTGCGCCTTCAGGAGGAGTGGCGTCTTAGCCGCGCCAGACACAGATGGGGCAGAAGGGGCACATTTTTCGTCGCCCCCCCCCCTCTTAGGCAAATAGGAAAGCCCCCACGCCCCATGAGCACGCCTATGAGCACGCCCCATGAACACAGCTTGTGTAAAGCGAATGAGTATTAGTGGGATACATCAAGGGTGTTTTTTATTAGCATGAAGTCATGTTACGAGGCATTCAAAGGGAGGTTGAATCGGTTGAATGTCCTGTCAAAAGCCTTCAGTGCGAACAGGTGCCATGTTTTACAGCCAATATGCATACAGTTGAGGCGAGCGCACAGCGAACATTCTGCACCGGTGATCGCATTCTAGTGCCATCATTAGGTAGAATGCAGCCCATTTCGTGCAGCACACGTGTGATTCCACGGCGCGTTTGTAAAGTAGCCGCCACCTGCCCCACATTCTCTGGCATAGCGCTTCGCGCCATTCGTTTTTCAAGAGAGCCTAGGCATCGCGTCTTATCAGTGATAACAACCTCATGTGCATTGTAGCGTCTACAATGCAGGCGAGGCGACCAAATGTAAACGTAGTAGCGTTCGCTGAAGACGTAGCGACATAAATAGAGAAATAAAAGCACGGTAATCGTTCTAACACTGCCTAAACAAAGCGCGATTGCTTACCTTTTGCGTCGGACAGCCGCAATCCACCGTCGCCGTCGCTCTCGCTCATGAAATAGCACCGGAAACATGTAGAAGTGCGTTCCTGGCGAGTTTTTGTATGTGTTTGAGCAGCCGAGAACGCAGCAGTCATTTTTCGACATCGCTGAAGCCCGAGAGAGTCGTTAAATCACGTTGAAAAACACATCCATCCGTGCACTCGCGTAGACGCTCGCTGAAACACTGTTCGCCGGGCCCCGCGAGCGCTTCCGAGCCATGGCGGCAGATGGCGTGGTCGGCGCTTTGCGCATCGCCTATAACCCTCGGAATCCTTAATCCATGGATGAGATTGCAGCAAAAGGGGTCCTTGAATAAGGAACCCTCCGAAGTAGAGCTAGTGACCTTGACCTTTATTTCATTCAGTCGACTATATCTTTCACGTTGTTTGCTGGTACCCTCACCGCAGCAGGGGCGAAACGCTTGGGCGTACGCTTCTACTACGGGAGGTACCGGGTTCGATCCCCAGTGCCGGCCAGCCACCCATTGGTTTCCAATGGGTGCAAGCGGGCTTCGGGGTAGTGCCGCAGTGCTGCGAAGCTTAATGGAGGACTCCTAACTTGCTGCATAGGACCAGTGGCCGCTTCCCGTGCAGCAGACCGGGGGTCCTTTTTTTATGATATATTCTTTAAAAAGAAAGACCACCACAACTTTTAGCCCTGTCGGTCGCTTCTGCTGCGTTTCAAGGTCGGTCAGTACATTCGCGGATGCTTGTAAATCCAATGGTGGGCGTGGTAATGCGAACTCTTATACACGAATATGGCATCATTTTATGCTCAGCATTACCGGCAGTGCGATGCGAAACGACCAGCCGATGTACGAAGTAGGTTTTAGCCACGGTAACCCCATTCTGCAACATGCTTTCCATTTTTCTCGGTGAGGCCGTCAGTGGGATTCGAACCAGCGCCTTTTCGTTTGTGAGTCGAACACTTTACCATCTCGGCTACAACAGTGGCGCAGAAAAGTGTGTTTAGAAGTTGCACCGCATATAGTGTTGCCTCCTTTCCCGGAGAAGGGGAGGGGCGCGGGGAGTGTTAAAAAGATTGAGTTAATGTTGAACAGTAGACGCCATGTTGTTTATGGCATGAAATGCCATTTAATGTAACATCGCTTATATTGAGCGAAATAAACTTAATGTACGCGTACACAAAAACACAACACTGAGCTAACCAAGTAGTCTTATAGCTGGCATAACAATACCCGTACTGAAGGTAAATGAGGCTTTGGTAATTGCTCTAAAGCTGCTTAATGAAAAGGAACCGCGCGTCCATAAGAAGTTCTTTGTGTCTCAGTCCATGCACCTGGCCAATGACACTGTAAACACAAACGAACGTGAAAATGTACAGAGTGCAAATGCCGCAAAAATATCGGATATTCGTATATACATACACGCGCAATAAGATGCTCTATTTTAATGATTGCTACCCTTGGAGGGATCTTAAGAAGGGTTGACTAATAGCTTAAGAGGTTTGATGATTGGCGATAAATATTTTATTGTAGTTGTTGAACAGACGCTTATAAAACGCCCCAGAAAACAAATAATTGCGATATCCTGACAAAAAAAAAAAGCGGCCAATGGCGGCCGGTCTTAGGTTCGGACCGGCAACGGGCCCGCTATCTAAGAAACCGGCCGGGCCGGTCTAAAAACGGACAGGATGGCGACCCTAACATGGCAGCGCCCATGCAGACGCGACCGCCCTCTTCGATCCGCCGCACTCGCGCTTGCTATTTGCCCAGTCTCTTGACAGCAATAAATAAATTATTGGAGCGCTCGAAGCCTAAGTAAGAGTGTTGGTGGCAGAAAACTAGAGAGAAATGACAAAAATAAATAGTGGGAAAAATAAGGACATTCTGACGTAAGGGGTAGGGAACTGGGCGGTGAATTTATATCTTTGCTATAGTAAGGTCGATTTAATCGAAGTAGACAAGGCAGCAGGCAAAAAAGTAAAAAAAAAAGATTTTTTTTTTACCTGGTGGCACACATGCCACCGCCCCATTGTAAAGGGGACGCTCACAGCATTCATCCATTCACTTGCGGTAGCGTCGGAAGCGACGCCATCGCACCCATTGGCGCAGCGTGTACGGCGGACGCTGCCTCCGGGACTGCAATAGACATATTGCTTTGATCTCGGAGGCATAGAGGTTTGGAGCGGCCACCGCAACGAGCGCTAGGGAGCAGGAGAGAGCTGGGAACCGGCTTTTCGACTCACGTCGCAGGCATCTTTCTAGAAGAGGCACTGACTTGCCCAACGCGTGTGCGCAGACGCTATGGGGACGCCGAGCAGACGACGCGGTGCGGATGGAGACCAAAGGCCACGGCACGAGGAAGGCCACGGTGCGGTGGCACCATCTAGTTTTGATTGAACAAACCAGCTGAACATCAACGCTTGCAGAGTGCGAATGTATCTGAACCACATGAATGCGTTGTACCGGCGATACAAAAAAAAATCTAAAAAGAAAGCATTTTCTCTTAAAGGGGTCCTTAACCACTTATGGAAGTAATCATTCGAATACCTCATTATCGGACTTTATCGCCTCGCGAATGGCATTGCCGCAAAAATTTCTCGAATGTCTTAAGAACGAACGGAGTTACAGGGATTTGGTCGCGCGCTTTGAAGCACTTTCTTCTCTCGTACCGACAAGCGCGCTGGAAGCTACACAGGAAGGGATGGCATGGGGGAAAGACGTTAGATCAGCGTGCGCCATGACTAGGGCTCTGTGTTTTCGGTGTTCATTTTTCTTGAATATCGGCGGGTGTTTATCGGAGTTTATATTTTTGGCGGTAAATCGGCGTTTATCGGAGTTTATTTCTCGTAAATCCCCAATTCTCTGAAATTCGGAGTTTTGCATTATTCTCGAAACCCCGAAATTTTAGATCAGATTCATATATCTGAACATTACAACATCAAAACACACGAAGCGCATTTTTTTCCTAGAAGATATGAATGCACAAAAACATATACGCACAAGCGAAATACTTGAACACAAAACAGCTGTATTTGTGCGTATAACAACCTTATATGCTTAAAGCTTCAGTGTAAAACACGCAAGCATACTTTGCGAGGTTGCTGTCAGTGATCGAAGCGAGCTCCTTTCGAATGACGACTCTCAGCTTTGAAAATGGCCTTGCAACGTTAGCGCTAGAAACAGGAAGTGCCAGAAGACGCAGGGTGCAGCGAGAAAGCACTGGACACTTGACATTGTGAAGTCTCCAAAACGACAGGGGTTCAACAATGCTACATATTTCATAGCACTGATAGTTCGCAAAATCACTCAGAATCTGGATCATGTCGTCAGTTTCAAGAAGCACTAATGGAAAAATAGGCGCATATATGTTTTGAACGCGCAGGGCAGCTCATGCTTCACATTTGCATTCACAATTTCAACACAGTACCGAAACGATTCTTTGGTGTACTGTAGTTGATCGCACAGGTTCCTCTCAGATGTCTGTCTCCACTTTTCGGCGACAGCAGCGTAGTATCCGTGCAAGTCTGCGACAGTCGTTAAGCGGTCAGTCTCGTCAAGGAGGTCAACAGACTTGTGACATCTGATGGGAAGACTTCGGCTGGATCACGCCATTGACTGATGAGTGCGTGCAAACGAACCCCCAGTACTGGATAAACTTGGTGTACCAGGGTACTCTCTGCCTCAAGTTCCTTGATGATTGAGAGCACGGGACACGAATTGGTCTTCAGAAGCCTCATCTTAACGAGCAAGTCGTTCACAGCTTCAGGTGATGGAATAAGACTCTTTAGCTTCTCACACTTCGTTCCCTTGAATTCGTCGCTTCTCAAGAAGACAAAATCGCGCGCCAGTTGTCCAAAATATCTTGTAGAGCTTCATAAAAAGAAAAACACCTCGACGGACATACGGTTTTCAGCGACTTGATGGACATGCCCATGGCCAAGCACACAAGACCAAACTTACGGCGCAGCTGCCGCGACGACTTCAACAGGGCAGGAAAGGGCACAACAAAACGTGAACTACACTCAGAGAATAGATCGAGCAAGTCATTTTGTCCCACAACAATAATCGTCATTTATTTTGCCTTCCTTTCCTTGCATATATCGCCGCGCGCCCGGCACTTTCTGGTCATGAACAGCATGTGCGCTATCAGCGTGACATAGTATTCGTGCAATAGGAAAGTGGTCAGCGCCGAGTTTTCAAGAAAGGAAACGCAAGCAAGCCAGATGACGATTATTGTTGTGGGACAAAAAGACGCCCTTTTTACTCGATCTGTTCTGTGAGTGTACTCCTCGACTAGTCGTTTTCGAGTGCGCCGCAGGCGCTGAAAAATGTATGTAAAATAGCAACCAACCATTGTTACTAACATTATCGGGTCAAAACATGATCAGGAAGGAGAAACATGACTTGCATACCTGCTTGTTCTCGTTGAAGAGGCTTAAGGCTGCTGAATTCAACAGTTTCAAACACAGTCAGAGCGCTCTCAAACGACCAGTCGAAGATGCTGTACGTTAAACGAGCTCGTCCTGATTCCATCCTCCAGAGCGTTGTTGAGTATAGGTGGCACGGATCTTTGAAGTGAAGTGCCTTGAATTCGGGGTTGGAGAGTTGCAAGTCCTTGTGAAGCTTCTGCATGTAGGAAGCTGAGTCGGAGATATGCTATACGCGCGGTAAACTTTAAATCGGTCAAACCAGATGTATCAATGAGCGCTTAGAATTTGCCCTTTCGATAAAGAACGGAACCAGGTCATATTTTGGCCCTTGAAATCGGGAGTTTAGCGGATGAATCGAAATTGTCAAACATTTTGCCGGCGAATGTTTATCGGATTTTTTTTCGGATAAAACCGAAAACACGGAGCCCTAGCCATGACCTTGAGCGGGCGTGATGAAACGGGATCGATGTCTGCCATTGTAAGTCTTGTGCGCGAGTGTGGCTATATACTATGTAACCAGCACACTATGTGGCAAGAAGCGCATCTTGTCCAAACGCCGCTCTTATGTTGGCCATAGACCAATAACATGCTATCTGTTTGACATCAATCAGCATGCGCTGGAAGCTCCGAAGAGAGTGAGCACAGGCCTCTGAAAAGAGGGCGCCTGATAAAATGGCAACTTCGTGCTCCGCTTCTTATCTCTCATCGTGGAAGTCAGCGCAAAAGACGGAGACAATGAAAGGACCAGAGGTACACAGCGCAAATCTCCTTGCCGCGCACGACTGCAAAATTTGGCTGAGACTATTCATAGCAGTGTCTGCTTTCCGCGTGCTGGATGTGTTTCCTCACCAAGCCTGAGATGTGGTTAATGACACCTTTAAGGCATTGTTGAAATATTCCTTGATGGTGGAATAAAAGCCGTCTCAAAAGCTGTCAAGCCGACAAGGAGAGGCCTTTTTTCATCAGGGAAATTTCGGCTTTGCGAAAATGTAATGCCAAACACGCATTTCAGTTAACACCGGAATTTGTGCGAAACGAGTTCTTTAACGCTATCGCGTTAAAGATCCAGCGCTAATTCTGCGGTTAGTTTAGCGCTAATGTAGTTCTTGTGTAGGTGTCATGGTCTCATAGGTGGAAAACACGACACAGGAACGTTGCGGATCACGAAAAATCTTTATAAGTGAAAAGCGTAAATATGAAGAACCCCATGTATCAAACAAGGCATGCAAAACAGCTATAAAACTCCCTTAAGCAACCATGTACAAAAAACTAATGGTCATATTTACAGTTCGTCACAAGCGCGTTGCCTTGACGTAGCTGCTGCTTCGCGGGGTCACGTCATATACGGCTCGTCGCTTCAGCGATGTTCGCAGCGTCGCTGGTATACGTCCGTCAGCTGTACCGCCGATGTAGCTCAGGAGCGACGTCGAAGTCAGCTCTCCGCAGCGGCTGTACCGCTCGTCCACTCTGGTGCGAGGCCTACGGTGCGTAGCCGTATAAGGAAGCCTGGCGTGTCCACATGGGGATGACGTCGTTGTGCCCGAGCTCTACTCTGCCGTGCTCCCGCAGCTCACAGGACGTTGCTGCGAAGGCTGGGGTACGTCCTTGCCAGATGCACTGCTAGCCGTCTCGGGTCGCACGTCATGCCGCCGCTGCCGCTCGCCGACGCCTCTCCTCGTTCCAAGCGCGCTCTGTCTTGTCTTGTCTTGTCGCCTAGATCTTGGCACATACCCACAAGGGGGATTGGCCACACTGTACTTTATAATGTAAATGGTTTACACAACGCTGGCTAAAAAATAAAAAGGAGAGAAATTAGATAAGAACTATAATAACATTCCTTAAAGAAAAAAAAAAGGTGAAAGGGGCAGAAGCTTTCGATAAACTGTCCTCTGCCGGCCACGTCGCCTCTCGTGCCCCTTGCTTGCTTCTTCTTCATCAGGTTCTTTTCTTAATTCCGTCTTCAATGTGCATTCTTCTTTTTCTTTCTTTCTCCTATATTTCTTCATCTGGAACACGTTCTTTTATCTTACTTCTTCCTCTTTTTCTCTTTTTCTACCCATGTCAATATAATCATGACAGTAGGTCTTTGTGTATACTTCTAAATCCCGCGCCAAATGCTGCGCTTACCTCGTTCTTGTGTGGCTCTTGGTGCAGTTCTTAATCGTGCGCTTAATGCAGCTCCACTGCCGTAAAACTTGAGGAAGGGCGTATAGCATATGGGCAACCCAGCGATTCCCTCCGCAATCGCGCGCTTGCCGAGGCAGTGGCGCCCTCTCTTGCGCGGCGCGGTTGTCGTCTGCCGGATCATTCAGAAGCCTCTCTTTTTTCGATTTTAGGTAAATTATTGCTATCAGGTATTGGTTGTTTGTGTAGTCTACATTATTTTAAACCTTGTTAGTTTATTTTCCACTGGTTTTGAGCATCGTTAGTTTTGTTTTAGGCCTGTATTGACCACTGCTTGACCATGCGACATGAGACAGTGGATAGACAAGTCGGTCCCCTAAAGTGCTACGCACTTGAAAAGAATTTCTGGCTACCCATTGTTGCCGACTCAACGAGAGAACGGTGTTCCGTCCGTCCCTCTTTGACATATAAGACGAATTGCCTCGAAGTAAGAGAACGAAGCGAATCCTTTTGCCTGTGCTCAGTATCGAACTCATGCCCTCACGCTGTGAAGGCGAGTCTCTTAATGACGGGGCTACACATGAAGGCTTGCAGAATGTGGATATCCATGTATGTGGACCGTGTGAGTGCGTTGTACTCTCGGTGGAAAACAATTTTGAAAGGAAAACACTTTCTGTGGAAGCATTGTTGAAATATTTCCTGATGCTGGAATAAAAGCCCTTTCTACAGCACACGTAACGCCGACATGGGGCTTAATGAGGTGAACTTGTCGGCTAGTTGGTTAAACATTGCTAACTTGAGGATAGCGCGCGAAAAAAAAAAAGAAAAAGAGGAGCGCTTCGTGTGGTTGTCGTGCGCCTCTTCTGCGTCTGTGTATCCGCTTTTTTTTTTCAACTGTCCCTCAGTCCGACCGAATGCGCATGCGCCGCTAGAAGTTTTGATAATTTCCGCCTCCCCTGTGTGCCCCATTTCATTTCTCTCGAAAACATCAGGAAAATTTAATGTCAAACACGTGTTTCGATTTGATGATCACAGGGTGAGCCTTTCGTTTGGCTGTTAGAAACGCTGACGGACGCTAAAAGGAAAAGGCATCAAACGAAATAATCAGAAGTAGATAGCGTGAATGCTATAGAGTATGTAATAAGTGCAATGACTACTGATTAAAACAACAGGTAAGGTGGCTATTTGTCATCGTTCCGTTTCAAGGGGATTTGACCAAAAATGGCCAGCTTGATAGACTATTTTACGGTTGGCTTTCGGTGTCGCCTTATTGGACTGCTAGCCTTGCCGTCAACCGCCACGGTGGCCTAGTGATGCTGGACTGCTGACCCGAAGGCCGCGGGATCGAATCCCGGCCGCGGCGGCCGCGTTTTCGATGAAGGCGAAAAATGCTTGAGGCCCGTGTATACTTAGGGTAAAGCCTGTTTCACATGCGAGCGACTGAGCGGCGGGGCTCGCGGCGATTGAGCGGCACCAGGACGCTCGGACGCGGCTTCGTTTCACATGCACCGCTTTTGCGCGGCGCGCGCCTCTGCGATGCGCAGTGATGGTTGTGGGAAGCGCCCATTATCCGCGGGTTTCCTTTCTCCGGGCTTGCTTGTTTTGGTGCGCTTGGGTTGCAAGTTTCACGAGCCTTCTACTTCGGTGATCGATTTTCACGCGCCTAAACCTTGAATGATGAAAATGTGCAGTGTATCAGAGTGCAATTAAACAACTTCAGTAGTCACGTTTATTTCTGTTCCAGCTTTCTTTTTTTACCACGCAAGTCATGTTGCACGCCCATACACTTGGCCATGGAAAAGCAAAAGAAAGAATTTGTTTTTGGGGTTTTAAGCTTTCACAGGGCTTTCGGTGGCTTTTGCTCTCGAATGCCGCAAGGCGTTGGTGCGCCGTATGGGCCGGCAACCGGATGCAAGCGGCCCAGTCGACGACATTGTGGGTTTGTGAAGGAGCTCGTCTCTTTTTTTTTTTTTGCCTATTGACATTCTGCAGTAGAGAGGCGGCGGCATTTGTCGTCTTCGGGGTACGTGACCACTAAAAAAAAAAAGAAAAAGAAATCAGTAAACTATTCGAACGTGCTGCACCAGAGTAGTAAAAAAAAAAACTGAAACATCTGCTGCGAACAAGTGCGGAGTGTCGTAGGTTCCCCCTGTCCGGACCTATGTTGGTGTCACGATTAGATAAAAATACAAAAGAACAAAATGGCACGTGCAAACGATTTGTCTGCTTTGATGGAAGCGCAGTAAAGAACAACAAAAGGAAAAGAACGGCGTTTTCTACACTGCCAGCTCGTTACAGCAAATGTCGTCTGCTAGGAAACCGAGTCGGAGCGAGTTCCTCCCGGCGCGCGCGGCTGCTCTCGTCTCCATCCCTACAGTCACGTGCCCCCCACGTCACTGCTCCCCCATTGGTTGACCTTGGGCAGACGCTCTAGACGCGCTGCCGCGAGCGAATTTTTCCAAATGGAGCGAACAAGATCGCAGCGTCCTTTGGTCGACGGCAGCCGCACCGCTCTTGGAGCAAAATCGCTGCATGTGAAACAGGCTTAAGGCGGGGCAAAATGAGACGCGGGGCAAAACGCGACATTTTGACTTTGCCGCCCTCTATAACTAATACAAAAAGTACCTTTTTTTTTGTTTCTCTATTTCAACGATAGGTGCCGGTAGTTTTCGACATTTATGTGTAAAAGTTGATGATTGCTCACAGCGTTCGCGCGGGAAAAATTGCGCGGCTTATGTCAGTGTGTTCGTGACCCGCAAAAAAGGGGCGAAATTCTGCTCGGCCAAATTTTCGGATCCGTGCATGAAGCTACTCCGGCATCAGCACAGCAATGTAAATATTTATGTTGTTACTTTATACTACTAGCTACATGCCACGAAAAGTTTAGCTCATTTGGTGCCGTGGGCCAAATGGGATTTTTTTTTTTAATTTGGGCATGTGAGATGGGCAAAATGCGACAAAAAGGCATTGAATGAGAGTGTCTTATTAAGTGAACCATTTATTTACTCTCATTATAGATGACATTTTTTGTTAAGGATGGTGCGGACGTACAAGAGAATATCATCTAGAGTTTCCTGGGAGGAAAATGACATGAAAAAAAGCACTGAATGCTTTTCAGGAGTTTCGGAGCAGCACAGCGCCGGGTTCTGTGTAGATTCAATGCGTAGCGTGCAAAGAGTGGGCGCATGAAGACTGCGTGGAGGCCCACGGAGTGAATTTGAAGCGCTTGTACTGCAAGAACTGAAAGGATAATATTTTTTCACGCTCTCTCGTGTTGCCTGACGCAGCGTCTCGTTTTGCCCCGCCTTACCCTACATATATATGTGCTAGAACAGCAGATGGTCGAAATTTCTGGAGCCCTCCACTACTGCGTGCATAATTATCGTATCGTGGTTTTGGGACGTTAATTAAATCCCAACGATTATTATAACCTAGACGTCGAGCCGTGCTATATATATATATATATATATATATATATATATATATATATATATATATATATATATATATATATATATGTGTGTGTGTGTGTGTGTGTGTGTGTGTGTGTGTGTGTGTGTGTGTGTGTGTGTGTGTGTGTGTGTGTGTGTGTGTGTGTGTGTGTGTGTGTAATTTCACTGCACGTCATACGAAAATAAGAAAACATTCCGTCTAAGGTGTGCGCGCCCATGCGCCTAATGCAAATTCGTCTATAATACGAAAATGTCTCGTCTTTCTTTCCGCGTTCGTTTCTCCTTCACATATTTGTCAGCGCTCCTTCGATTTGTCGTGATAGCTGGCGCCTCGGACGGGAAGCGGCGCGCAGCTTGCTTAATCAATCGCGAGGGGCAAGCCGGCGTGTCCGAGTAGCGCATCCAATGAGATAAGCACGTCGTCCTGGGCCCTGGACTTGGCAGCAGCAGCAGCCGCTCTTCAAGGACTGCCGGCCGTCCCGGGGCAATTAATTTTATGTGTAGCCGCTTCCGGAGATGCTGCTGCTACACTGCCGAGAAGAGCGCGTCGTATTCGGCGCCGCCGCCGTTTCCCTCGTGGGGTGGGGGTGAGGGGGGGGGGGGGTCTCAAGGCGTTACCCCGCCCGCTTCCGCTGCGGTGGGCGGGCACCGTGAAACCGGAGAGCGGCTTTGCGCCCCGGCGGCTAGGCCCGCAGGGGGGGGGGCCATCCCTTTCTGCCTGCCGATCCGGAGGAGGTGCGATGGAGGGCCGCCCGCGGAGCGGCCGTCAACCGCTCCGCGCACAGGCGTCGGCGAGAAATGCAGCGTCCGTCGACACGGCGGCGTGATTCCTGCCTGTGCGTGCTATAAAAGTTCTAATAGCGTCTGAATACGAGTCATTCGGTAATTTTACAGTTAAAACAGCGCAAAATAAAACACGTACAGATAGACACAGGACTAGTGGAGACATAAGGATTAGACTGCACGTGGAGCTTTTGAAGCGTTCGCAATGAAATGTAAATATGTAGCACTGTGTTAGCGCGCCTTCGGATAAGTCTAACTGACGAGGAGCATAGCTGTCTCCGTAACTACCAAATTAATGCAACATACAATTAGGCGAATGAGACCCTGGAGGGCATTAATTGTTGTCTCTTAACTGCAGTGTAATAATTAGGACGTAAATTGAAACTTTAATTAATTTCAGTTATCATCATAATTACTACGTACGCTACAGTCAAAAGACAACGATTAATTTCCCCTTTGCTTTCCTTGGCCTAGTTGCTCGTTGGATTCTTTGGTTGTGTCTAACAAAGAACCGATGCCCCTTGAAGAAAAAAAAAATCCCCTTCTTCCGTTCATCCCTGTAACTAACTTTATTTGACTGGACGAGTTTTGTAACTGGACGCATGCGCCGCTGTAGAAGTCTTTATAATTACCCCCTCCCCTGTGTAGCTCATTTCGAGGTACATTAGTGTGTTTTCACAGTGAACCAAAGCAGTTGGCAGTCAGTGCTTGTCCTGTGTCTACTTGTCCGTGTTTTATTTTGCGCAGTTTTACTTGTGGATAGCAGTTCCAGTTGCAGGAGGCGCTACAGCAGTATGGATATGCTATTGGTATACCATAATAATTTGACTCCTTCCGGTATAGGGGTACCAAGAGAGTGGCGTGAAAATATTATAATATAACATTATTAACAATAGCAGACGCTCGCCTTTGTCACTTGCGTTTGTTCAGAGCTATGCCTTCAGCCAAGCTCTGTCCGTGGCCATGTGCATTGCAAGGAGTGATGTATAGGATAGGTAAGAAATTACACGACCCAATACAAGCAGTCAGTTATCAGCGCTTCGAAGGAGATTCGCCGTGCACAGTGGCTTAGCTTAGACCCCAATCTTAGGTCCCCAATCTCTTGCGCTCTTTTGTAAAGCAACGACACGTATACAGTTTGACGGCGGCCCAAAAGGCCTCTCATGCATGTCAAAAGCATATACATAGTAGATATCAGTATAATATGTAGCAAATACGCAACATACGAGTCCGGAACGACTTTTAGAAGGGCTTAAGTTCATAGGAAAGCATTTTCTGTCTAGATAATAATAACGCTCTCCATAGCAAAATTGGAGAGCGTCCAAAGAAAAGCACTTAGGTTTATCTTTAATAGGTATCGCCGTCGTGACTCCCCTACAGAACTATTAAAGCAAGCCGAACTCCCCACTATACAAAATCGAGCCAGACTACTTCGTCTTAAATTGCTTTTCCTTCTTCTCAGTGGCAGCATGAAGATCAATGTGAGCAACTATTTACTTCCCTCAAATACAACCAGTTCCCGAACTAAACACATCAAGCACTTAGCTGAATACAGATTTCACAACGACATTTTCAGGTACTCTTTTTTTCCGCAAGCAATCCGAGATTGGAATAGTTTGCCTAACGATGCTGTCGAGTGCACAACACTCGAAGCTTTTATTGCTAAGATTTCAAATAATGCCTCTTAGTTATTATCGGCATGCGGGCTCGCTGCGTTGTGCAATGACAATCTGTTTCCCTTCTCAGTATGTCTTTTTTTCTTGCCTTCATTTTATTTTGTGCTGTTCATGATTTCGTCAGCATTTGCCGAGCCTTGTCTCTAGTGCAATAAAATGTCTAATTTATATATAGTTTCTTTTTAATGCTTTTTTCGTGCGCTAAGCTTGTAACATGCTGTTCATCGCTGTTTTTCTCATTCTTGTAGCGTTTGTAAATTAGTGCAATGTATGTACCGACAGTTCAATTCGACTGATGTGCGCCCCTACTTGAACGGTGTTCTTTTGAATATGTGTATTACCTTGTAACATTCCGTTTATTATTGTTTTCATTTTGTAGCGTTGTGCAATTAAGGCGGAGAGCATATGTACTGTCCAGTTTAATTCAAAATATGTATGCGCCTACCTTAAATTGCTTCTTTTGATTATGTATTTTACCCCCTTTCCTGCAACAGCCTCAAATGTGAGGCTAGCAGTATGTTCAAATAAATAAATAAATAAATAAATAAATAAATAAATAAATAAATAAATAAATAAATAAATAAATAAATAAATAAATAAATAAACAACAGAAACAACTGGCAAAGCGCACTACAGACTTAAAAAAAACAGGACTTATTAGTGCTCTCGCATATCATTTTTACCATGTGGGACAATTAAAATCACACAGTAACACCATACACACACTACAGCAGCGCAATAACTAGAGTTTAGAACGGGAATTCAGAGAAAGACTTTGGAGTTTGAAACGCCTGTTTATCGGGAGTTCGTAACACCCATGAACAAAAAAAAAAGTGAACAAATGAAGAATTAGACTGTTAAAATTGTATAAAGTCAGGTTGTTAAATTGTACACATAAACGAGGAGACGGAACAACCGCGAGTGATCGAGGGCCTGATTTTTTAAAGCTCAGCGAAAATTGTTGTTAGCTCTTACATTGAAGCGTATAAATTATACTGTGTAGGAAAATAAAGTGGATGAAAAAAGAACTTGCCGCCTGTGGGAGCCAAACCCACAGCCTCATGCATTACGCGTGCTTGTAACGCTGTGCCAGTTGTACATACATACGATCGCGGTACCTGTCGTTTCCAGGCAGTATAAGGACAGGTCTTATTGAAATGCCCCATCCAAGTGCTGCGGCAGAGCGCGATAGAGAAACAGGGGTTAAAGCAAGGCCAATCTCCTCCTCGAGCCCTCCAGGTTGAGTTATATATAGGTTCGAACAGCGCAGTAACGCGCCGGGGAGTATGTCTGTGACTGGGAGGCAGCCGCCCGGAAAACTCAGTAGTAAAAGGTCGGGTAAAACCAATTATCACTGGCACGAATAAGGTCGAACACATCCGTTATACCGTAATGAAATATAGGAAAAATAAATCAGAACCTCCCAGAACAGGAACTGTCCACGATGACAAGATAGGTACGCGGGCTGGCTGGTATACTGCATTTTAACGCGATCGCGTCAGTGTCGCAGAAAGTCCGGTGTCGGTGTCGGCGTCGTTGGTTGTGAACGAAAAATTGACTTTGTTCGTCAGCGAAAATTCGATATCAATGTAAATCGATAATAAAAATCTTCGGTTCGAGTGCAAATCGAACCTATAAGATGTCTGCGCGCCAAGAAGGTGTTCTACCCCAGAGCCAGGCCAGTGCTTGAAACTGTTCCAGAAAAAAAAAAAAAAAACCCTATACGAATGTAACTTAACGCATGTAATATTGCGTGGCAGAAGCCTAGAATCAGGCGTCAAAACATGTGAATTGTGCAACGAGTGGTTCGTTTAAGGACCCACCACCAATTACAAATCACACAGGCATATTAATCATGGTTAACAGCAACAGCGTGAACAAAATGTGCGGGTGCGCGTGTTGCCTTATACGGACGCGTAGTTGGTATCCGTCGCCAAATCGCAAAAGGAAGAATTACAGTGTAGCGGACTTCGCCACTGTAATTGCAGTAGGCATTCTAGGACAGTTTGAAATGTTACGCGCACAGACGTTCGTTTGCTTGCGGCACGGTTGAGGCATCCACCGAGAACCGAAACAAAGCCGGAAAAGAAGGCGATGCGCACGGGGCCCGATTACGCTATCGCATTCTACTCTTGAATGCGAATCTCAAGCGTCCTCGAAGTTTTACAGCGAAAGCTGTTATGAGATCGTTTCAGCGGCCGTTTTTGGCGCCGTAGTTCTGGACACCGCCGCCGCCGGTGTCCGTAACCACTATCGCTCGAAATAAGAAGAAAAAAAAAAACGAAATAAGAAAAAAAAATTCAGGATTGAACGCGATTCGAACCTGGGCCCTCTGCGTGGGAGTCCAGTATTCAACCTCTGACCTCGCATGGAATTACTGTTGCGCATGAAACAATTGTAGACAGGATGTACTGTTGAAAACTGAAGCCCTGCAATAAAGACAAAAAAAAAAAGAGCCATGCCGGTGCTTGAAACTGCTTTGCAAAAAGGTCCTATACAGGCTTCATGTCGGCAAGGAACCACATTAACATGTACAATATAGCGTGGTAGACGAGTAAAATAAACACCAAGCGTCGCACAACGCGAATTCTGTAACTAGGCGTCACACAATGCGAATTGCGCAACGAGAAGTTTGTTGAATGCTTCCAACCCATTACAGAGGGCTCCGCCATAATTCTTCGTCGTCATCAGGAACAGCATCAACAAAGTGCGCATAATGCCTTACATGCATTTAGCAGGCACCACGGCTCTCCGTATAATGACGAAAAATGGCATAATTCCTGCTTTCATACTTCTCAAAAATTACAATGATTTATAGAGTAGTGGGTTCCTCGCAACTGCACTTGTATTGGTTTCCAAGGAAGCCCATAAGCGCATGATCCATTTCTTCGGGGTCTCAGCAAAGTTCTTCGCCTCCCCCCCCCCCCCCTCTCTGTCGTCAACGTATGTTATACAGCATGACGGGAGAGGGAAATAGCGACCGGGCGTCACAGAATATGAATTACGTAACTAGTGGGTCGTTTAAAGCTTCCAACCCATTACAAAGGGCTGAGCCATAATTCTTCACCGTCATCAGTCGTCGCGTCAACAAAGTGCACGTAATGCCTTACAGACGTGTAGCTGGTACCTCGCTTCTCCGCTGAATGGTGAATAATGGCTTAGTAGGTACTTCCCAGCTTCACAAAAAATGTGATTTATGGCGTAATGGGCACCTTGCTAGTGTACTTGTATTAGTAATCCAAAGAGAGCTTACAACGGGATCTAGAAACGCCGCTCTTCCAGCTTTCGCTGTGGTGCTGCGGTTTCAGCGCAGGACTGGCGTTTTTTTGTGTCTAGACTGCGTTTCTTCTTGTAAGCATTGCGTCAAAGTTGGTCTCAAGGGAGCTTTCCGGCTTCACATTACGTTTTAGGGGCGAAGTACCTTAGGGCCGAGGCTTGTCCGTCCATCCGCGTCCGGCCGTCACGGTACAAGAAACCGAAATCGACAGCACAGTGTACAATCGAAACCGAAAACATCTGTGAAAAAAAGTTAACAAAAGGTGAACAAGCACAAAAATAAAATGACAGAACACTGTATAAACTAAACATCTAAAGGGTAACAAAAGGTGAACAAGCACAAAAATAAAATAACAAAACATCGTAAAAACACCAACATTAAGTGACCATCAATCAAGCATGCGACAGCACAATGCACGCTGCAGTAAAAAAATACACGAGAGTCACGGGTGATTTACGGTAACACCGAACGCTCCTCATGTGATTTGCCCACTCATCATCGTTCACTTCATGGGGATGCGGTGATTTTTTTTCGATAGGAACAGGCCGGCAGCTATCAGAAGGAACAAAGACCAAAACTAAAGGAGTACGTAGCAAGCGATAAAGCATACTTGAGCGGGAATAGAAGAAAATGACTGCAGGCTAAGCTGTTAAAAAATGGAAAACGCCCGAGGAATGTAAGGCACAAGCAGAACATACAGGCGACAACTGCGCACTCTTTACTTTCATTGAATACGACAGCGATTATATAATCTACAATTAACACTGCAAAACTTACTAAAGAATAAACTTGAATGATTGATATTTTTTTTACTGCATGGAATTCAGTGATTGGTATAAAGTCTAGTCAATACTGTAGGCGAGCATCCACGTGGTTGCTCCGTGTTTCAGGAGAGACAGGAGTGATGAGTTTATAATTTTCTGATCTTCTTAAATGAAATCCGCGTCAGATGCAGTGTAGTCGTCAAGACAACGAGCTGCGTCCTTTTATATAATTCTTTAAAACTAAATTTCTCCTATTAGTGTACTTTGGGATATATAGTAACTGCCGGCAGAGTTGTTCCTATTCGCATTTAAAAGCTCTCGTCTTATAATACAATTAAACTAATTGTGCATAAACAAAAAGGCTAGGACAAGAATATAAATAGACGATCACCACGACCATCCGAGTTCCTTTTCTAAGTTCTGTCTACGCGCTGTCAGCTTAATCATCTTTCATATATCAACTATCCCAAATCCACGCCTTGTTCCCTCTGTCGGTTTGCACTTACAGCTACACGTGTTTTGTCGGCAGCGGCAATGGCGTGCTGTCTGCTCGTTGTAAAAAACGCTGCACGGCGCGTACAGGGCGGCGCATCGCTCCCCCGAAGCGCGGTCGCTCTCTTTCCATCGTGCACGGCCGTAGCGCGCCGCGCCGGGTAATCCGGCTGTCAGAGGGGATTACCAAACTGCGGGGTCGTCGCCAAGTATCGGGCTTCCTCGGGGCCAGCGTTAGCCTCCGTAATTGGCAAAATACCGGGG
Organism: Rhipicephalus sanguineus; assembly: GCF_013339695.2. Taxonomy (NCBI): domain Eukaryota; kingdom Metazoa; phylum Arthropoda; class Arachnida; order Ixodida; family Ixodidae; genus Rhipicephalus; species Rhipicephalus sanguineus. The sequence continues at coordinate 73,123,599 of NC_051180.1, read as the reverse complement.
ATTTGGCCCCTGGAATCGGTATCTAACAAGAGAAGGGCCCCGGTCGACGCCCGGCCTTTCCTTCGCGCGCTCTCTGCCCGGCGGCAATTAGGTAAGCGCCGCGATCCCTTGTTAAAGTGATTGCTCCCGAGAACCGCTCTCGACACCGCCGCATCGCACTTGCCAGCGAGTGTCTCACTCTTTCGCCGTGCTATGTCAGTGTAGATGTAATACGCCACGGCGAGGCCGTTCGAAGAGCGTTTACTTGTGTATGCTTTTATGCATTCGTTCGAGCGTGCGGCAGCCTCGGATCGGCGGCTGCGAGTGATCTATACGAAAGTGCAAGTGCACAGGATATTGTCAACGTGTCATGAACGAGCTGTCACGAAGATGGAGGTCTGTTTCAATAAAAATAAAATGAGGAAATATGTCTAGAAGGAAGGAAGGAAACAGAAAAAGGAGAAGGCAGGGAGGTTAACCAGGAACACTTCCGGTTGGCTGCGCTACACTGGGGGATGGGGGAAGGGGAATAGAAAGACGAGAAATAGAGAGGAGGGAAGAGAAAAAAAAGAGAGAGAAGAAGAACCGTAACAAAGTGGTACATAACTCATTGGACTGAGATTGCACGAAGACAGTGCCGGCCTTAGAATAACGAACAGTCAGCCTTAGCCGACATTAGCAACCATTTATCCATCTTAAGCCGACGTTAGGCCCTACTAACTGACAATAGCGTTCATTTAGTCAACACTATAGTATCACAGTAGTAGTATCGGAAAGTAAATACGGTGGCTGAAGTTGCGCGACTTAGTGAATTACTCTATTTGAATGCACCGCCGTCGGGAAGCCGGATATTCGTACTCTTTACAGAATGCAGGTGGAGCAGGCAACGGAAGGCATTATCTTAATTTTCGAGGTTTTACATGCTAAAATCACAACCAAAAGAGACACGACAAGGAAGAACTGGCGTGCGACCGCGTGGCAAAACGGTCAAATTTTAGCCGGTCCTTCTTAGTAGATGTTGCCACGTGTGTTTCTTTATCACTTTTGCTGTATTCGGTTTTCGGCCACAAAGACTGTCAGCAACGCTCAGCGCGAACCGCGCCTCATTGTTCGAGAAGCTTCGCGATCATTGTAGATCGTTTTGTTAAGATTGCGCGCAAGACGCGCACACTCGAGCTTATTCTAGAATTTGCACGACAGCCAGCGATAACGCTGGAATATTCGACGGCACATGTTTAAATGCCGACGCTCTTCACCGCTTGTCAGTTGATCGACGGTCGACGCTCTGTTCGCCGCTATCAGTGTATACAGTGTGTATTGCTGTAAATTACCTTTCCGTTTCACGGCCACAAGTTGGGCCAAATAAAGACTTTCATCTCGGACACGTCGCCTGCGGTCTTCGTCCACGTCACGATCTCGTGACAATATATGTGCCACTAGTATAGAGGAAACGACAACAGCAAGCCATTGTAGCAGGCGGGTTATAATTTATATCCCCCGTATGCGGACCAATCGACAGCTCGTACCGCGGTGCCGTCACATGTGTTGGCGTCACAACGTTCGATCAAGAAACGGGAAAGGCTTGGATAGAAGAAAGTGGTCTCAGGATTATCAGAGATGGTACAGGATCCTTTGAACATTTGCTGTTTGAGCTTTTTGTCGCCCCTCTTTCTTAGTTGTGGTTCCTTGCGTTGCCTCTAAACATGAACTCCAACCAACTTGCCCAATTAGCTGCTCTTCTAATCTGTTACTCCAATCTCTAATTATCTATACCAGTTGAGCATGACCGATTCGAGATAGATTCGCTTTATTTATTGGCCATGTGAAATTGGGGTGGTATTGTAGTGCGTCGCATCGCTTCGGTATCTTCCGCTGGATGTATACGCATAACTACCGCTTTGATCGAGTTTGTGGAATAATTTTTTGTTGTCTCACCCAGAATTCGTTTTCCTAAACCATTACGTGACGTCAGAGTTTGACGGACAGCTCTTCCACAACGACTACTTCTTGTATTCGCCTTGCGCTTTACACGCCCACGAATAGTTCGTATTAGTAATCATCGCACGAATTCACATGGACAACTTCGCATATTATTAAGGTACTCTGTTATGGCAGCTTAGTGCGTTATTAATTTACGAAATAAGATTTTTTTTTTGTTTTTGCTATCAGTGCTACACGTTCCGCCGTGGTATCCGTAAAAAAAAACAGCCTATACAATGACAGGAGGTTGTCCGCGTTTCTTCTTTAATGAATCGCGCGTAAATATACTTCGCGATACCGCGAGAACACGCCATTCTGCGTATAACACAGAGTTATACAACGTCGCGCCGTGCGTCATTTGGCTGTCGACGCCTGCGGCGGTGATACCTGATTGTCAAGGCCGGGTTCGGCGCACAATGGCGACGTCGCTGTTTCTGCCTGTCCCGGTAGAATTGGTACAAGCAGACGGAATAACTGTAACAAAACAGTCGTCGTTAGTGCTGCTTCGGTGGTGCGAACCGGTACATACTGTGTCGCGTAAAGCAACATCTGCGCCCCTAGCAGAAGCTTCTGGTTACAAATTCGCTTTTGGCGAATCGGAATGAGGGGTGCCTTTCGGGTCCCGACGAAGAGCTTTTGTTTGCCCGTTCCGTGGTGCGAATTGAGTTGGGGAGGCGGAATAAACTCGATAACGCTGTCAATCTTCGTCTCTTGTTAACTCGATCCTCTTTCCTTCTCCCACGCGCTTTGCTACTGCCGCTGGGAAATGTCACGCGCACACGCCCAAATGAACGTTACGCCCTCCCAGCGGTGTGCCTTTTTGCAGGCCTAAAGCGTTATTCAACTGTGAATCTGCGAATCTCACTGTAGGATTGTCTGCGATCCGCAGGCTCAGAGTGAAGGATGACGCGGGTTTTCGGGTACGGCACGCCACATTTATCTTCTGTAGGGGCGAATATAAACAAAGTTTACGCCGTTCTTGTACGTTGCTCGTAATTTCTGTCTTTTTTTTTAAGGCACTGTATTTCGTAGAAACGTTTCGCAACAGCTGTTTCCTCTTTGCACGTCCTGTAAAGTAGGCTTCGCGTTTAATGAGGTGAAACCGACTTTCGTCACTGCGGTATTCTTACTCATGATTATTACAACCATTTGTTTATTTGTTGGTTAGTTTTTTTTTGTAGCGTGTTATTACATTACTAAGATCTTCTATTTAAATCACTTATTCTTTTCTGCACTGCTCTTAGACATTGCATTTATTTATGAAGTAGCAAAGTTGTAATTATTGTCCTTTTATTTAAACTCTTCCGTATTGAATATTCTGTCCTAATTCCGTCTCCATTACGGTTAAATCGCCACACGATGCAAGCCTGCGTACTTGCTCTTGCGTGGTGTGCAGGCCTGACCATTGTTGTTTGTATGCTTGTGGGAGGATCTTCGTTTCTGATTCAGAAGGGACACGGATGGTGCAATTGCAAAAAGCGTTCGGGATCGCCTTGTTTTGAAGGACACGCTATGCGCTACGCAACAAGAACTACAGCCTGTACTTTGTCTAAGCTCTCTTTTTCTATTTGTCCATTTAGCATTATTTCTGCTCAATTTTACAATTTTTTTTTTTCATTTCTTTCGAGGTGACTGTTCGCCCTAGGTTGAGGCAAGATCGCTATTCGGAGTCAGACTTCTTCCCAAAAGCCATACACGCTTCAAAACCATAGTCGATCTATCTCAATAAAAAGTTACCACATCGTTTGCAAAAATTATGACAGTTCTCGCGTAAGCAATTATTTGCTGTCTGGTGTGAAACACTCTTACATTGAAAGGTGGCTTCACCTCAATATATAACTTTTTGCGGTGGTGCATACTGTACAGAAATCTTAACAGGTCTTGCTCAGGTTTTATTTCGCTCTACAGTGTCGAAAACACCCTTTAATATCAATGATCGCTTCACCTCAACCTAAGCAGTCTTATCCTGGGCATTCTGTGCAGGATTAGTTACACGTCTCTCGCAAGTAATCACTTGCTCTCCAACAACCAGCACCCTTAAACAGTACTGGTAGCTTCACCTCAAGATTAGAGTTTGTGTGGTGGTGCATCTTGTACAGGATTTCTAAACATGCCTCGCGCAATTATTCCGTCTCTTGTGCGAAACACCCTTGATCGTTGCAGTGGCTTCACCTGAACATAAGTCTGTGAGGGTTTGTTTTTTATACAATATTCTCAACAGGCCTCACTCAAGTACCTTACTTTCCAGCGTCAAACACCCTTGAATTGTTACTTGTGGCTTCACCTCAACATAGAGCTATGTGTGGCGGTGCACCCTTTACAGGATTAGTGACAGCTCTCTTTCTCTCTCCCAAGCGGTCGTTTGTGATTTCTGTAGAGATGCTACTACGATTGTTCTATGATTTTGTAGATTTCACGCTAATATAACGAGGATGTGTGACCTAGTTGCATCTTTTACTCTCCAAATAGTGAAATAGAGAAGCCAGTGACAATGAGACCTCGTATGTAGCATCAGTAAAATTCTTCAGGATTGTCTTACAATCATTGCCATCATATACAGGGAAACAGTTCATCATTATTCTCGACTTGCTGATTCATAAGTTTATATTCGTTAGATCCCGCCAGCTTATTATTGCAGAAAAATGATAAAGCTCAAGCGTTTTTTTTTTTTTTTGTGACATAGACTTGCCCGTAAGGCATAATATTTGTTTGTATATTTGGCCTAAAGTTCAAGCGTTCAGGCATCCCTAGGACTCTCAAGCGTCACTAGGATAGCTCAATATCACGACATGCTGATGCATTTGCGTTATTTGAGGAGCAATAGCTGAACCAATCTGTATATATCTTTCTTTTTTCAGGGACATTTCTCGTGGTCTCTCGTCGTGGTAATATCGCGATACTTATTACATATATTTGCGGGCAACGTCAGCGCTTACGCGCGTCATCAATGCTGCGTCGGCGAAAGACGCAATTGCGTTTCCTAGCTTGCGTCAGTACATCGCCAATAACGGGCCGTAAGGATCCAATTCTTCGCGAGATGGAGCGAACTATAACGAAAGAGGCATCTTATCCTCGTCTGAGGCACGTCGGTGCGGCGCTTTCATAAAAATAATATAGACGTAAGTGCTAAACTCATTCTCCATCTCTGCCGGGTGAGTGAACAATAAAAAAAAAGAAACGAAAAAGAAAGGAAGAATAAAGCAGCGTGTTCCGCGCCACGTTAGGCTTAACAACTCAAAGCAAAACGCTCACGTGTGCCGCTCCCGAAAGCATATTGTTCCGGCGAGGAACGGAGACGAAGAGGGGAGAGCTAAAAAGCAATGAGGCGACAAACGCGCTGCCGTGCTCGATGGATGGCTGAAGCGCGGGGTGCCCCGGCCGAAAGTGGGAGCATATTGAGCCGCCGCCAGATATACGTGGCCGCTAAACCCAATAATAAAGCAATAACAGCGTCACAAATAGGCGCGATTACGGGCCCAACGCCGGGAACTCAATTTCCGACCCTATTAAGAGGCCGAAAGCGCTCGGGGACGACCGGCGTCTATCGAGCGCAGTGCACTGCACGGTACGAGCTGATGACGACAAGCTATAGCCTGGACGAGCTGCGCGACAGTCACGGCGCGGACGAGATCTCGCGAGACCGCTGGCGGGCACTAGAGAAAGAGGCAGCAGGTGATTGGCCAGTGGCCGCGCTGCAGGGATATCGAATAAAGAGACGCTTATATACCTCGGGCTCTCATCTGTGTAGTTGCGCTTTGTGGCACACGCGGGTATATAAACACACGCGGGATGAGATTCCCGCGCGCACCGAGCTATGCTTCACCTCGGGGTTTTGGGTTCGATGTGCCCAGGGCCTGTTTACGAGGTTTCGTCGGACCCTGCGTCGTCGTTGCCGCTGGAATTGCGGTAGGAGAATCCAATTGGCACAGCGTGCCTGACAAGCCCGTGGTCGCGCGCCTCTCATGGCAACAGCTTGCGTTGTTTCCCCTGCCAGTGATGAGCACACGCGCGTCTATAGCGTCGATGAACAGATAAGAGCTTCTCTGTACAGCTAGCGCTAAAGTCGATTGTGACTGAAATTCACTCAACAGATTGCAATTAGGGCTCCCTAATGGGTAGCAAACGAAGTCTAATGCACCCTCTCATCCAGGGGAAGGAACGGTGGCATAATAATGAAACAAACGTGGAAAAAAGAGAGAAAGGGTCCGGACACGGGTCTGCCTTGGACACATTGGACGTCATAGGCGGTCGTGTATACATACAGGCATACGAAAGCTCAGAGTTTTTACCTGTCCTCTTTGTGACAGTTTGCTCTTGCGGAATAAAATTTCCTTTTCAACATATACGCAAGGACAGTGGCAGAAGTGGCCCCAGAATAAAAAAAAAAAACCTCGTTCAAAGGACAAATAGATCGCCATTTCACAGGGTGAACGGGAACTGCAAAAGTTTAATGAAAGGAACTAGTGCGAAGGGATAGAGAAATGGAAAAAAGTACAAAGAGATAAAAGCGCACATTAATTCCGCCGACTAACAAACGTCGACCGCCGGTGTAACGCTGCAGCAAACAGGCGACAAACGGGGAGAAGGTATACAGTACGTTAGCCCTCATTTGGCGCCGCTTTCATGAGTCGCCGAGGTCGACATTTCGCCCAAATTGCTCAGTCTGCAGCCGCTTACACTTACTTTACTTTTCCTCGCGACACGTTGTACAAACGCTCTCGGGGATAGAGCCGAAAGAACAAGAATACGATGGGGAGAGACGCTGAAAGCAGGAGGCATAAGAGTGAGGGGAAAACGTCGTCTGTAGAAGAACAGTTATTTGTATATGTTATTGGAAGCAAACGCTTTACAGCAACATACATGGAGGAGTTTTCTTACTCATATGGGGGACAACTGCTGCTTGTTTGCTTTGCTTGTAGATCTCTTATACCGTTCCGTTCGCTCTTTGCGCTTCTGCTCACCCTCAGAGCGGAGCTCGAATCCGCCTGGATGAAACGCCCGAGCAACGGCTATAGAAAGTATATATGCAGCTCAGACAAGGACGGCGATGACGCGAGACGACGATGACGCGAAAACGCGATAAGGCAAGAACGAAACGAAAAAGAAAGAAGGAATACACGCAAAAGAGAAGAGCTCTTTTGGAAGGAGGAAAGGAGCAACGAGGGGAAGTTCAAGGAGGGGAGAGTTATTAGAAGTCTTGTATGCACGCGGCAGTCTTTGCTTTCATTGGGCGGTCATTCCGGGTAAAACTGCGAGTGACATGAAATGAAGTCACTTCAGCGACAGCCCCCCTTTTGAACATCCCTCTACGAATTTGAATGCGTGATTGGGAGGCCGTTTTTGAAGGATAGTCGAAGAATAGAAGTTGCGAGGAAGAAAACGAGGACGGCTTCTGCATGGCAGCCGAAGCGACGTGTTGAACGTCTATAACAAGCACGCGGACGTGGTGCTTCGTACGACCGGCGCTCGGCATTGTGCTAAGGAGTTTGATGATTTGACAAATGGCGTCGAAACGTGACTGGTATATGCGCTTACGAGGAAGCACTCGCTATATTCATGGCGAGGTGCAGACGTGCCGAGTTATTCCCTTAGAGAAAAGGAGGACACGCGAGGCCTGTACAGACTATTCACAGAGTTCTAGTATATTCTCTTGACCCTCTGACTTTATCAAAAAGAGAGATAAACACAAAGGCACATATCAAGAGGGGATCTCCAGTCGCTTAAACTTTTCTTGAAAGGAGAACGGAGTTATGGAAGGTAAGGAAAATCAAGAATAAAGTCTATATCAAAACGCCACGAAGTCATTAAAGCAATGTCAGTGTCCGACCGACATACACGAAAGCACCACTCAATGCATAAACACAACGTGTCGTTAAGTCCAAGATTAGAAAGCATGCATTCTTGGACACTTGACTACAGTGACTCCAGACCGAGTCGCCCTAAAGGCGTTGGTGGGTTTTCTTGGTCTTTGTAATATGTGAAACCAAGGATAAACAACAGTTTTTAGCATATTTACAAAAAAAAAGAAAGATTAAATCACTGAAGAAGGACGACGCAACATGAGTTTCTCGCTATTTGGTTTGTTTTGTTAGAACAAACTGAAAATGAGGAACTAGAAACGGGAAAATCGGCGCACAAGCACTCCATAGAGGTGCTTAACCATGGCGAAGCTGAAACGCGCGGCCCCGGTGGGCCACTGCATGGGTAACAACAGTGAAAGCTAGTACTAATCGTTGTGATTAACGCTTTACCTAAACGCAATGAATGACACGCCTCTCTTTCTCTATTATATATTTGTGCAGTCGCTCCGCATTAACAGGTGCTCTTCTTTATTAGTGTGGTGTTGGGGCTTGCCCAATTTCTGTGGTATATACGCGCTAAGAGTTTTTGCGTACGGACGAATTTTGGTTTCGCCTATAGCGATATACAGATTCGCTGTGAGAAAGAAATTAGGTGTGTCCTAGACGAGTTTGTTATGTGCGGGTATCGAGATATATTGTTATTATGAACTATTTCTATAAAAAGTGACATAAGGCGTATAGGGGCATTAATAATTAAGGCCAGAGGTCAACGTTTAGTTGATAGAATTCATACGGAAACGTCTGTATGTCCACGGACTGTCTGCACGGCTTCTTTTCCAAGTTCTAGCTGTGCTTTTGAATATGTTGAATAGTTTCATCACTGCAGCAGCGGTCACAGGCTGCGGTGTAGGCCATTCCTATGCGGAACGCGCACACATATATAGATACTGTGCGACTGTCCACGGTACTGTTCACAGAGACAGTCGCTTTGCAACGCGCTCGATACATTGGACGACCAAACTCTTTCGGAAGAAAGAATCCTGCGCCATCGCCAGGGCTTAACGTCACAGAAGAAGGCTGTGCAAGCGCTACTGCGCCTTCTGCGTTCAACCGGTCTAGCAGAACAGCTCTGATTGGAACGCCCTGCATGTGTGTGCATGTGCGCATTTTTTATTTCGTTTTTTTTATTTCTCTCTCTGTCCTCTTTCCGATCCCTATTTCCCTACCCATGTGCAGGGTAGCAAACCGGTTACTCGTAGCAGGTTAACCTCCCTACCTTTTCATTTCTAGCTCTCTCTCTCTCTCTCTTTAGCTGTACTTTACGGCATTCGTGCGAAATTTCTGTTTTGTAAGAGCGACACGAAAAGAAAGCATACCGCACTTTACGGATGCAATTAGGACGTGAAATTTACAGTAAGTGTCACTACCCATGCTTGTATATACATAAAAAGGGGTATATAGAAAATCGCACTCGCTTCGCGAACTTGTGCGTACGTCGTGACGTTAAACACCCACGTTTCGCGCAAACTATCGCGTCTAACTTTAACCTTTGAACAAAGCGTTAATAAACACCAGTTTCGGGACGATTCCCTTTTATCTGCATCCCAGACAACGTGCACACACGCTGTCGCGGAGCCGGCGTCACAGCGACGAACGGGACTAAAACAATCCCAAAATTAAATGAGCTTTTAAGCAAGACACGTTATAAATTTGTTCGTTTCACACTATACATGCAACAACGAGCATCGTGCACGATGAAAGAGAAAAGGAAAACACGGGAGGGTTGAGGTGGGATGGAAAGGTGCATAAACGAAACGAGCCGCGCGCCCCAGCCAAGGCGTTCTCCTCTCAATTTGTGCGGCTTAAATAAGGCACCGGGTGAGCCGGCGCGGCTTCATTACCATATCATTACGAGGAGATTCACGGAGATTAGTGCGGTTCGACGGGCTAATTGTGCGCGCGCTCGAGCCGGGAACCCGCGCATGCACACAGTCGTCTTGCAAGACGTGCGCATTCGCTATAGAGTGGCGGAGAGAGAGAGGGGAAAGAGGTTACAACGAGCGTGGTTGTTTGCAAGCACCGTCGGAACAATGCCCGCTCGAGAATGCCCCGCGGCAACGAACTTATACGAACAAGTGAACGGTAATGACGTGGGTGCCCGATGGCGTTCACTTCGTCCGCATCTTGGGAGGAACTGCCGCGAGTGACCTGCCGATAATCAACGTTCGTCGCGCGGCGACATTCCTAAGAGTCCCGAGGAATGCCGTTTAGACATTCATCGTCTTGAACCCGCCACGGTAACTTAGCAGTCATAAGGTGTAGCGAAGCTAAGCTCTAAGACGCAGGTTGGATACCCGCTTCTGTATTTTCTAGCCTGTTCATTGCTTTTGTAAACAAAACTAGCGAACCTTCTATGAGTTTACAAAATGGACAGTCATCTGTGCCGTTGTGTATAGTATATTGTGAAGCAAGTACCGAAGCGACGCGTCCCTACTGTGCACACACGGTGTTCATCATTGCCTTCCATCGCACCTCATTATAGACGGCATAAACTGACTATGTATATACACCACATCGTGGGATGCACTTCGCGATGACGCCATCGTGGACGGTGTCATTGCGGGGCTGACGCCATAACATATGACATTTAGGCAGGTCGACGCTCGTCTCAGGAAGTTGTTGTTATGCATGCTATCGATTACACTGGTCTCGCAGCTCGCATTTGACGGGTCAAAGCGTCCGCTATCCAGCCAGTTAACGGTCGAACACTTATGGACATTTAAACAAAACTAACTTTAACTAGCAGTAATGGTGGTTACATTTCATTTAAAACATTCGCAAGCACACAGTTAGTCCCCGTAAAAAAGCGGGGCTGTTGCTCGGGCTGCTGGGGTGAGACTGCCGCAACCTTGCGTTTCTTCTTTCGTCGGCAGTGTTTTCTCTCTGTCCATGAGCCGACAAAGACGACGCCGAAGTGCACTTTGAAGGTTGCACGTGTCGCCCGTTTAAGGTGGGGAACAAAGGAAGACATGTTTGAAGATAAGGGACCCCCCCCCCCCCCAGTCGGGACATATGTGGCGGAAGGACGCTCCCTCGGCGGCACTTCAAAGACAAACAGAGCACATGGCCGCTCTCTTCAAGAGGGGGCAGAACAACAGCGACGCGGTGTATTCAGCTATATATCCTCCGTTGTTCTTTCGGTTTGTTACAAACCTAATGGTGCTTTGATTGTTTAGAGTTAGGCTATTAAGCTACGGGGCTTTCTGGTAGACTCCTACCACTGGTAGACTTCTGTGCGAATCCTGCCGGACTTGGCGGGCACCATGGATGTGTGCTGCTGTCGCTGCATTCATGCCTTGCCGAACAGCTTAAATGCAGGGCAGAACTAAGATAAATAATTTGCATGTGTAGCTATATCTGTTGCCGGCTCTGCTCTCTACAGGACTATGCCGTGAAAAAACAAACAGTGCATTTAAACATACTATAGCATGTTTAAATGCACTGTTTGTTTGCCGGCAACAGATATAGCTACACATGCAGATTATTTATCTTAGTTCTGCCCTGCATTTAAGCTGTTCGGCAAGGCATGAATGCAGCGACAGCAGCACACATCCATGGTGCCCGCCAAGTCCGGCAGGATTCGCACAGCGTTATTTGCGATCACGTCGGTCGCATGGGGGATTGATTGATTGATTGATTGATTGATTGATTGATTGATTGATTGATTGATTGATTGATTGATTGATTGATTGATTGATTGATTGATTGATTGATTGAAATAATTTTTATTCGGCAGAGAAATTCTTGCAGCTGAAAGGGAGGGCATGCAGCCAGCCTGGCCCTTCGAGGAGTTTCCACGTCTTGTCGATTTGACCGAACAGGCACAAAGTGGCTAGCTATGCTGTAGAACCCACTGCGTAAGATGTAGAAACTTTTTATATAGCATTTGTGCAACCGCTTCACGAAATCTTCGCTTCACGTGAGATTATACGACGTGCTTTGTTAATGGGCTTTTTTTTGCTATTTCTTGTAAGTTCAGACGGCTCCTGCATTAAAGATGGCATGAAAAACGGAAGAACGAAGCTCATGATTAACTTTGTCCGAGTATAAAATCTGATAAAGAGGAGAATGGGTAAGGTCACTCGTTTCCAATTACAGAACGTATTCAATTAAGAACTTGTGTTCAAGTTCTTAAGGACCTGGGTCCTTGAAGCTATCTCTAATCAGAAGACGAATCCGGCGGCTGATCCGTCGATCTCATGTCTCTTCAAACATTCCAGAAGGAGACACACGAGCCACTTTAAGCATCAGTCAACCTTTTATTCTCGCGTTATATTCAACTATACACTTCTGCAGACACACACACGTAATGATAACGAGAAACAACGCGTAGGCGGTTGTCAGAAAAGGATTAGGACGTCCACTTTTTCATCTTTTTTTACAAGCTCACGTATAGACACAATATATATCTCCATCGAAAAGAATAATACCACACTTAATATTTTACACAGCAAGAGAAAAAAGAAACGCCATTAAAAGTCACAATAAGCAGCAATGTAACAGCAACAAAATGCAGCGATGATGACATCTTTATTATCATTTTAACTTTGTCACACAAGTTAATGCCTGACAAGAGCTTACCTATCAGACAATTAAAGCAATTGCACTGCTTATTTAATTTACAACATCTCCGTGTCCGACTGTACGCTGTCCTTGGTCATTGTGAGAGGTAAACTCTGTATACATTCACATTTTCTTGCAGTTCAAGAGAGCTTTGTTCGTGCGTGTCACAGTATTCGAAGTGTTAATTATGCCAACAAGTATCGCTTTGTAGATGGTCTATGTCACGTGGTCGATGGTTAGAGGCTCCCTATGAGTTGATGCGCCATTGCAGTTGGTATCTGCCCGTTCTGACCCCGCTGAAATATATCAAAATATTTTAGGTCGAGCGCTTGGTTTCCTCGGAACGCGACGTAGTCAATTAATTCATAAACAATTAACTAGATTCAAGGAAGAGTTCTCAAAACTGATGACGCCTACATCTATTCAGCAGCACAAAGTTTTCAAAATGCACGAGAGATCAGGATGACAATACGGAACTTTTATAACGATTTTGATAAGATTCGCAAGAGTGATCAGTCGACCCTACCGTGGTAACTTCGCAAACAATCGCGTTGCTAAGCTCGAGGTTGTGGGTTCGATTTCCGGCAGCGGCGGCCGCATTTCGATGAGGGCGCAACGCAGAAACACGCGTGTAGTACTTATGCATTTACATAGGTATACGCCGAAGATCACCTATATATGTACAATATTAGTCTGCACACCCCCCGCTACAGCGTGCCTCGTAATCATATTGTTTTTTTTTTGTTTACTTGGCACGTAATACCCCGGAATGTTTTTTTTCTTTTTTAGCGACCAGTCGAGAAACGGCTCTCTTGACTTTACAGGCACCTGCAGGCGTCTTTGCGTAACAGTGCTACTCGCATAGAATGCGAGGTCACTGGATGTGAATCCTTCAGGAGCGTCAACCCGTCGTGGTGGTCTGGTTATGGTGCTTGGCTGCTCACTCTAAGGTCACGGGATCGAATCCCGGCCGCGGCGGCCACGTTTTGGTCGAAATTTCCGGAGCGACGTCTCCTTTAATCATATCGTGGTTGTGGGACGTGAAGTCGCAACAATTATTACATTATCCCTCAGGAGCGATACGGAAAGCGGCATAATCTTTCAACTTGTCCGTGCTCGCTGCTGTAACGTCGCCAAGTCAATGTACACGCTCATCATAACTATAATTGTTGGTCGCCATATGTATATATACACATCAGAAGATCAGCCAGTCGAGTAATAGCTGCCCTTGTTGCAGAAGGCTTGGCGCCTCTCTACCGCGCCGCGCCGCCGTCTCCGACGACGTCCAGTTCGCCATCCAGGTCTGAGCCGCAGGATCCCGGGTTCGAGTCGTCCGTCAGTGCATGTCTGGTCGCCACCGCTGTCGACGAAGTGTCCTCGCCCACCTTGCGCATCTGCTTCTTGTGCTTCATGCGCCGGTTCTGGAACCACGTTTTAACCTGCGTCGAGCGTCAGGCGAAATGAAACGCTGCTAAAGTAGACTCCCGGGCGAATCGGTACGACATACTTACAGAAATTCAAAACAGCGCTAAAGAAGCAAGAGCGGTGAAATAAGGACACAGACAACAGCGCTGCTCGCAACAATTAGGGTTTATTCGTCACAACCGCGCAATATATGTACTCGCACAGACGTGAATTTGTAACAACCCCCGGTCGAGACCAAAAGAAAACATGCCGCCTCCCTTAGATTACTAGGGCGGATCCCCCCCCCCTTCTTTGTGCGCCCGTCTACGAAAATGATACTTATACAGGGTGTCCCAGCTACCACGCAGCACGATTTAAAAAAAGAGGAACGGCGTTGCGCGAAGCAAACCTACTGCATATTGTTCCTAGCACACTGGAGTAGCCACTGCTATTTCTTTTCGTTAATGAGGTTTGATTAATTAGTCGTAATTATATTTGTAACTCGGCAAGTACTCACCTAATTGTCAAAATATCAATGAGGCGTATGTAGGCATGTTCAAATGGCATCTAACTGCGCTACTTTCAACAAAGCGCTAATTGCGCGCACATTTTTTCCGGTTGATCAAGAAAGCCCGCGAAATATGAAGAGTGACACGTGACTAGACTGTTACGCGCGTCGGGAACCAGCGCCCTCAAACAGGCTCCCATGAGGTAGACAGTATCAAGGAAAAAATGCAGAAAAAAAATGCATCGCCCTCTCTGCCACTCCCCATCCTAAGAAACGCACCGCTTGGTTTTACAGAGTCAGGCCATAATCTGAACGCCTGCCGCGTTATCAGTGAGAACAGTCGGCCCTGAGATATGGATAATGATTGTGGCGTACTGTCGAACGAAATGAATCCCAGCGAAACTGCACGCATATCGTTGGCGCCCGACCTGTATACCTTGCCAAAATGCGGAACGCTGCCTCTCGCAACGGACAACAGGCAAAGCGGTTGTTTGCAGTAAGCTTATTTAAGGGCGCTGGTTTCCTTTGCGGTTGGGAGCGTAGTCACGTGTTATTTTTCATATTTCGCGGGATTTCTTTATCAGCCGGAAGAAATGAGCACGTAATTAGTACGTTGTTAAAAATTGCGCAGTTAGATGCCATTTGAACATGCCTACACGCGCCTCATTGACATTTTGACAATTAGGTGAGTACCTGTCGAGTTACAAATATAGTTATGACTACTTAATTAAACCTCATTAAGGAAAAAAATAGCAGTGGCTACTCCAATGTACTAGGCACAATATGCAGCAGGTTCGCTTCGCGTAACGCCGTTCTTCTCTTTTTAAATCGTGCTGCGTGATAGCTGGGACACCCTGTATATCGAACACTGTTACCGTAAGCCGTACATATTCCCCCCTCCACCCCTCTTTTTCTTTATTCTTTATTCGTCGACTACCCCGCAGCGTCCAAGGGTGTTACAGCAGGTTATGACATTGAGTAAAATTATATTTGTTCGAACAGTGCGCTTGCTCTTTAGTCATCCTATGACACTGTTTAACTGTTCGAACAAAAAATGAATTGGGATGCATGTTGGTCTTGTCAGGGTACTCCAGGACAAATATGATCAGTGCGCTTTGAAATGTAATTAGTTTTCTGTAGGTACATTTCTCTGTTAATTCCGCTTTCATCAGAGTCATGGCTCACACACTAAAACGTGAAATCTTGGTATACATTAAGGGGAGTCCTTTTTTTTTTTTTTTTGAATCATCGTTGATGGGACCACAGACACCGGCGCTTCTTTCGAGTTCGAAAGAGGATATAGAAGTCGACGTTCAGCCGAAATCAGTTTACGTACATTGCTCCAGTCCTTCGTTAGATTTTGCTCTCCAGCAAGTCGGCAGTAGCAGCGTAATGGTTGCAGATGCTCTATGTGCTGTAATAGACGTTTTCAACGCAATCCTTACTTCTCCGAAAGGAAGGCCACTTAAATCGGCATTGTTCTGCCTCCATTTATCGATGATTCACGTGCAATGCCTGCAAAGGCAAGCAGACTTTTGCCACTGTGCCCGACGATGCGGACAGTGAGAGGGAATTCAATCAAACGATTCATCGAGAACTGTGAAAGGACACAGGCTACGATCCAGGAGCTTTTACGAACTCCAGGATCACTTACAGATTATGAGCAATTATGAGAGGTTATGAAAAACAGCTGCAAAAGTTTGCGACACTATTCGGGCTGAACATGCCAATGGAACTGTCTGGCCCATGCGATCAACTTGCCAGGGCCCTTCAATGTCCCAAATACAATGCGACCGGAACCAAACAGGCAGCTTAAGCACTGTGTCAGATCACGGTGAACTTGAGAACAGAGGACGGCTGGGATCAGGTTTTTGACGAAACAAAATGCCACTGTGAGGTTGGGCCTTAAACAGAGGGAACGCGCGGCTGCCAGACGCGGGAAACCGTCCACGCGATTTGAGGAGTCAAATGAGCCTGCTGCTCCAGTTGTATTGGATGCAAGGACAAACCTCCAAAAAGAGTTCTTCGCGGCAGTTGACTGCGTGAAAACCGAAATAAAAAATCGGTTCCATCAAACTAGCACGGCGTTTCTGACAAAGCTCGAATGTGCGATCGTCATCAGTGCACGTGGACAGCGATCCCAAGCATTGATTTTGATTTAGATAGGCTTGTGGCACAGCTTTTACTCCTCCCAACAGTTGTTTCTGGGGCAGGTGCGACCGCTGTTGAAGAAGTCGCTGAAGCACTCAGGGCAGAGTCTCAAACAGTTGTGAATCTTTTGGACCAGGTTGTCAAACTTGTGCAGCTTTTGCTGACAG
The DNA here is from genome assembly GCF_013339695.2 of Rhipicephalus sanguineus. Classification (NCBI taxonomy): domain Eukaryota; kingdom Metazoa; phylum Arthropoda; class Arachnida; order Ixodida; family Ixodidae; genus Rhipicephalus; species Rhipicephalus sanguineus. The sequence goes on along the minus strand of NC_051180.1, from coordinate 73,106,986 downwards.
TATACCGACATCAGCGGCATCAGGAGCTCGTCTCTTTTAGTGCGCTCCGGCAAGTGAAGACATATCTTCGGAGTCGCATGACGCAGACCCGTCTCACTTGTCTCCTCCTGCACGCCCACCGAGAAAGAACGGGAAAGTTGGCTCTGAATAAAGTCATCGACGAATTTATCACGAAAACGGTCGAACGCTCAGCAACCTTTGGTTCATGCTAGTCATGTTTTTTTTTTTTTTTTCGTACCATAAATATGGTTGAGTACTGAGCGTTCTATGTTTGTAAATCGACGCACCAGTGCATTTGATCATCAATCCAGTATACACGTATTTTTAGTTTCCTTCCTCGTCCCGCATTTCTGCAATGCACTATGTCATTGTACAGGACTTCACTAACTTGTAATACGCATTTGTCATTCCATGATACATTACCTTCCTTGCTCGCACCTTTGTGCTCATCTTTGTGCTCATCTGCATCGTTAAGTCTGTATTCGTCTTCATTGTACGTATATCGTCATTTGACATACAATCCGGCGATTAATTTTTTTTTCTTGCGTATGGAAGTGCTCAGCTAAATGCATGCGTCTATGTGTGTGGAAGGGGGACTCTTGCCTCGGTAAAATTTTTGAGGGAAGTATATCTTTCCGTTGTTCTTACTGCGCGTGACGCGATTGAAATGATTGAACAGATTCTGTTTGAAATTGTAAAGGCTCACTTTATTGAATAAACAGTTTTCGCAGCATACCTTTTTAATTGATGCGTGATTGTTTTATTTTGAAGACGGGAAATGACGTCTTTATTCATCTCACACTAGAAATACATTAGAAATACAAGCCTTTTGGTCAAACAAGGCAATATTGAAAAATAGCTCATAAGCGATGGTAAAGGAGACAGCCATTTGGAGGCTGCTAAGTATCAGATGTGCATGTGTTCTATTGTGTAACCTTAGTGAAATTATAAAAACAACCAGGGAATGCTGCCTTTCACATCGTGATCTAGACCATGTATACACTATCAACAATATTGTTTGAAGTTAATTTATTGCTACGAATATAGATAAACTATAAAGAAATATGTTTTAATTATTCAGAAAATGCAAATTACTATCCTACATTTTGCTCCTAGTTTAAAGAAAAAAAGTTAATAGAGTAAAAAAAAGTCACAGTTTCGCCGCAACGGCGAAGCAATGAATGCGATAGCAACAAATTGCAATGTAAGGCGAAGAACGGAAAGCAGCTCAAAATTTCCGGCGCGTCGCTGAAGCGCAAAAGACGCACGAAAAGAACACATACAGGGCGAGCGCGAACTGTCAAGTGTCACAGTTTTTATTTATTTCTGTTTGAACAGCGTGCTCGTTTCGCAAACGCGGCCGCTGCAGCGAGCGAAGTGATCTTTGTACGCTCTGTAACTTCAGCGCGGACATCGCGGTGAAAGCACAAGACGTACATTCCCCCTGCTCCCTCCACGAGGCGCACGCAGGCGACCACGCCCCGTAGCGCGAAGTGCACCGAGGCGCGCGCGCGCAACGCTATACGTACGGGGCGATGACCTTTAAAGCGCGCCCTTCACGCACTTCGCGCCATCTCGCTGGTGAGTAAGAAAGCACGCTGAAGTAAATGGTGTATATAAATAGCTAGCCGTTAGCATGCTGAAAGACGGTACTCTTCGTGGCCTAGCCGTCTAAAGCCTGTTTCACATGCAGCGATTTTGCTCCAAGAGCGGAGCGGCTGCCGTCGCGGAAGCCCAAAAACAGGTTTTTTAGAGCGACCAGTGGACGCTCGCAACGCCAGCGACCGAGATCGCCGGAGTTGGAAAAATTCGCTAGCGGCAGCAGCGGCAGCGCGTCTGCCCAAGGTCAACCAATGATGAACCAATGGGAGAGCACTGACGTGCGGAGCACGTGACCGCAGGGGTGGAGTTGAGGAACGGGCGCGCGCGCGCCAGGAGGAACTCGGTTTGCTAGCAGACGACATCCGCAGCAACGAGCTGGCAGTGTAGAACACTGACCTCCATTAAAAAGGCTGGACGGCGCATCCCCGCTCTGCGAGGCGGGCGCTTGTGAAGCCACCGGAAGGTGCCCTGTTTGTCCCGGAAGCCGGCGTCTTCTGTGCGTCTCAGTCACGCAATTCAAATATTCTCGGGTAGCACCTGTTGTTATGATCGTTTTTATTTTTTATTTTTTCAAACTCTGCGATTACGCCTCACTTTAGACGCCGACGAACGCTACACGAAAGATGACAGACGCCGTGCCGACACCGTCCGAATACGGCGGAGCGCTGCAACGTACAAAATGTGTAAAAAATAATGCAGCTTTGAGGTACTTACGCGTGAAATATCTTCCTTGACGACTTTTCCGGTCGATTCGTACAGTTTACTGCGCTACAAGCAGGTATTTCTTTTTAAAAAGAAGAGAAAAGCTCTCTTCCGGGACAAAAACGGCGGCTTCCGGTGGCTTCACGCCCGCGTGCTCGATGCGCCATCCAGCGGTGTAGAAGTGCCGTTCTTTTCCTTTTGTTGTCCTCTACGGCGCTTCCGTTAAAGCAGACAAATCGTTTGCACGTGTCATTTTGTTCTTTTGCATTTTTATCGAATCGTGGCACCAACATAGGTCCGGTCAGGGGGACCCTACAGCACTCCGCACTTATAGCTCGCAGCACATGCTGCTGTTTTTTCTTGTTTACCACGCTGGCCCAGCATGTTCGAAAAGTTTGCTGTTTTCTTTTTTTGAATGGTCACGGACCCCGATGACGACAAGTGCCGCCGCCTCTTTACTGGAATGCCCATGGGCAAAAAGAGGGACGAGCTCCTTCACAAACACACAATATCGTCGACTGGGCCGCTTGCATCTGGTTGCCGGCCCAGACGGCGCACCAACGCCTCGCGGCATTCGAGAGCAAAAGCCACCGAAAGCCCCGTGAAAGCTTAAAAACACAAAAGCCAATTCTTTCTTTTGCTTTTTCATGGCCAAGTGTATGTGCGTGCAACATGACTTGCGTGGTAAAAAAAGAAAGCTGGAACAGAAATAAACGTGACTACTGAAGTTGTTTAATTGCACTCTGATACACTGCACATTTTCATCATTCAAGGTCTAGGCGCGTGAAAATCGATCACCGAAGTAGAAGGCTGGTGAAACTTGCAACCTAAGCGCACCAAAACAAGCGAGCCCGGAGAAAGGAAACCCGCGGATAACGGGCGCTTCCCACAACCATCACTGCGCTTCGCAGAGGCGCGCGCCGCGCAAAAGCGGTGCATGTGAAACGAAGCCGCGTCCGAGAGTCCTGCTGCCGCTCGATCGCCGCGGGCCCCGCCGCTCGGTCGCTCGCATGTGAAACAGGCTTAACGCCGCGCGCTGCGGAGCGAGAGGTCGACCGTTGGATTCCGCGCGTCGGAAAGTATTTCTGAATTATTTTTCTTTGTGGCTTATATATATATATATATATACGCACACACGGTGCATGGTGACGGCAAAAACCAGCCGAGACTGTCCATATAATTGCTGTCGCAATAAAATAAATAGAAACAATACAAACTATGGTCATGGTTGAAGCGCATATTCTACAATCTGACAATCTTTTCTGTGAAGTGGCATGCTAAGTACAAACACATCAGAAACGTGTGCGCACATGCGTGCTTGTACGCGCGTGAGTACTTCTTTGTGTGCGTGCACGTTAGAATATGGTACCACGGATTATCCTGGAACCAGCCGGAACGCGTGGCTTAGCTGGTATCTCGAGCCCTCCCTATACCACAAAAGAGTTCCGGAGCCTCTGGTAACACTTGCAGAATTTTTTTTCTCCGAAACGGAGCGGAACGCCCTGCTTCGTCGACCCTTTCGTTGTCAATGATACCGCAATTACCCGGGCAGCCACTGGAGTTTCATCACGTGACCATCTAACACAACGCGGTGGTGAGACTCGAATTTTAGATACCAGGTGTGCACAAAATATTGTTACGCGCGACTTTCAGAATTAAATCCAGAATTCTAGAAATCCAGAATTCCAGAATTAAATCGACTTCCAGAAACAATCTGGCAGACCGCTGATCCTATGCAGTCACTTGACTACGTGCTCTGCTAAATAGTGCAGATTATCTGAACCTGTGTTGAAGGCTTTTGTCTCTCTATGTTTTACTTTTTGTCCCAACGCTTAAACGCTGTGTTGTTCAAATAATAACTTTTCTTTGTATCTACTAGTTGTGTACATACACTGCCTTTCCTGCATGGACCGAATTGACCAGTATTTTTATATAAACAAATGAAATTCGGTGCTTGCATTCCAACCTCAGCACCTCAGATCGTGAATGGCACGGTCGCGCGTATTCTCCTTTGCAAGGCGAATGTATAGCATTTAGCATTGTTTAGTGTCACTCCTATTTGATTCACCAATACAAGTCATTCAGGAGTATAACGCAAAAAAAAAAAGACGTATCCCCCCCCCCCACCGTTTTCGTTGTAGTAATCAGTTTACCGCTCTTTTTCATCCTTCTCTCTCCCTCTCCTCGAACTCTATCCTTAAGATACACGCCAGGCCTAACACTCTCCATAAAAGACAGGTGACGATAAGGCCCGCGCGAGGCCCTCTCTAATCACGCCGGCCGAGTGAAAGCTCTTTGGGACTTGGCGTGGACAAGCGACTGAATTGCGACTAATGACGCCATCGATTTGAAAACTCATTGACAGCCAGACGACCAGCGTTCGGATTGAAAGAGTCAAAGATAAAAAAAAAGGGACACCGAGATTAAACATTGTTCACTAAACGACCCTGCGCACATCTCGCTGTCCCCCCCCCCCCCCCCCCCGCTCCCTCGTTCAATCCCGCTATCCTTCTCTTCCACACCACACCATGGCAATGCGGGAAAGAAGGAACGCTGTTGCCTCGAGGCACAATTTGCTGAGTCGAAAGCACGGCGGTCGGACCTCCACGGGCGCTCGGACGCAGCTTTTTTCTACCGTGCATCGGGACATAAAAAGAAATAACAACGAGAGAGAGAGAGAGAGGAGGGCGAGATAAAAAGGGGGAGGGAACTACGAAAGTCGCAAACGAGTCAAGCGCAAAGAGTGCGTTGCTGCGTAGCGCTGGGCGCCCGCACGGTCGCTGCCGGCGAGCTACGTCGAGGACAAAAGCGATTTCGTGATCGAGACAATGGGGGCAGCGATGTTACTCATTGTATCGCTCCTGCCACACAAGGACGCGCACACGTAAGAGGGCGCTAGCGGCGCGTCGTGCACGGAAGCAGTGATGGAGATCTCTCGGCTTTTGTACACGGTCCAACCCCCATCCTGCACCGCTGTCGTCGTCATCTTCCCCAGAGGCACGTTCCGGGCCACTTGGTCGAGTGCGCAGTTTGTTTTTCCCTCCTTGTCCTTGTCCCGCATGTTCTATGCGCCGCTTTCGCCGTTTTATTTGGAGAGTATGGGTTCCGATAAAAGTACAGAAGAGTATATGCACGCACGTGCACCCGAGCGGTGGCACTCCGGAGTTTTGGGCATTGAACGAGTTGTGGTTAATGTTTGTTTTTTCCCTGCTTCTATGAGCTGGGCTGGTATGCTATAAATCTGCTTCCAGTATCAATCCGTAAAGTTTCTGGCGACGAAGGCGCTACTGCGGTTTTTAAAGGAAACAGACTTGGACAAACGACTGTGACAGTGATGTGTACCACGCGAGAGCGACGGACTGTGACTGACTGTGGGTGTGCCGCGTTATGTGCTGTCTCTCTTTCCTCTCCATCTTTATATCTCACCCACCCCGCACTCATGTGTAGGGTAGCAAACCGGTTGTCCTAAAGTGGTGAACCTCTGATGCCTTTCCTTCTCTACTGTTTATTCTTATTCTGGCAGTAACGGCAGTAATCATTTCGGAATGTCGTCGTGAGAAGTCATCGCGGATGAAGGCGACGAAGGCATTGCTAGAATCCTTGCAAACAGACTTGCACCGGTGGTTGCAGACCAATAGTAATATTGTGACTGTGTGTGTGTGCTCCCCCTCTCCCTCTTTATCCCTTCCTTTTAACTTTACAACGCCCCCATCTCTCTCCCCAGTGTAGAGTAGCATACCAGCACCTCTATACTGGTTAACATCCCTGCCTTCCCCCCCCCCCTCTCTCTCTCTCTCTCTCTCTCTCTCTCCTGTTTAACAAACAGGAGAGAGATGAGAAGGAAACATCGCGCATTAATTGGAGAAATTCAATTCTCTTGGCAAGGACACCGTAATAATGTTTTAAAAAGTTGAGTACAGGAAACTTAATTTTTATTACACATACTTTAAAGGAAAAAAATTGTGACGGTAGAAATGGGATAAAACAGCTGCCTGTAGAATTAACCTCTCACCATGAGGTGTTAATCAAAGTCGCTCTATATAATATATAGACAGCTATGAGATGCGGCATCAGAAGCACAATATACGTGTGCTGATGATGGGAAAGTTTTCAAAGCGCCGATAAACAATATCGATGACGAGTTAGCATTAAGGAGCACCGTACCGCTAACGACGAAAGAAATGTCCGTTGTTATACGACTTACTTGACTCGCGCAAGATAATTGAAAGATGCGTATTCTGTGAAGACGAAGATAAACCGGACAGCGGTCACGTGCGTCACCCAAGAAGACGAGGAATACATGTAGAGTTGTCTTATCAATAGATGTGTCTTGAAATAACGTAAGACGCTGTGACGGCCACAGAGACGTTAAAATGGATGACAGTGACGAAAAAGTCATGCATGCGCGATTTTTTTTACCTAAGTGCATGACGTCTGGCTATGGGATAGGATTGGATTGTAGTGCGTGGAAGTATTCATAAGTACGCGAGATCTCTAATTAAAAGCGATAATAAAGATAAAATGTTAAGCTATAGGTTCTTTTTTTAGTAAGTTACGCTTGTGAAATATCAAAACAACCACGCCTAAATGAAGGCTTCAGCCGAAACAAAAAACGGGGGACCGTTGTCACCATGATGCGTTTGGCACACCGTGCGCTCCGTGACGTCGCAGACATTGAAAACGTCTACTTGATTGAGTACGGGTGGCTAAATGCCATATGAATTTAATTCGAAAAAAAAATTGGCCGCGTATCTGCGTGCCTCGCTGCAAATGTCGTCGAAAAACGATAGTCGTCTGCCCGCCGTACTACATGAGTCCTCCTCCTATATGTTGAATCGCCACATCTGGCTCATAGCGTCGCATTTGCAGCGCAGCCCGAAAAAAAAAAAAAACACTTGCATTTTCCACGCAGCCTAAGAAACACTAGGGTGTTTAGAATTACGTATCTGTGTATTTCCTAGTGAAGGAACTCACCGCCTAATACTTATGTATTGATATTGCGCCTCAGATATGCGTAACATTTGCTTTTTGATCAACAATGTTCACAAGTATGAACGGCGGTACCAGTTCAAGATGGCTGGGCGTTCCGCAAATGGTTAAACTTTGGCAGGGTGGCTGAATCGGGTGACAGACAGAAAAACAGAAAGACAGACAGACCAAAATTTTTGCATTTAAGTTCCCCAAGAAAGACTCTCGTCTTAAAAAAACGAGGAACTCAACCTATATAACCAACTACGTTTCGAGTTACGATATCTATGACGATGACGGACTGGCGCTGAGGGTTAAAAATTTAAAAATGGAGGGTTTGGTTTTAGGGGCGAAGCTTCTTAAGGCGGCACCCGTTCGTCCCTCGTAGTCGTAGTAGTCGTAGTGCGTAACTAGTCTTACGCTTTGACCTCCAAGGTGGTGCCGGTGGGAGATTTTTCCTGTGCGTTGTTGAACAATAAAAAATTCGCAGCGTGCGCGTTAACTAAAAGCCGAATTCTTCTGTCTCTCATTCCCCATTAGCAGCCATTGGCATGTTCCAGTAGGAAACGTTAGTAGGAGTAGAAGTGTAAGTGTTAGCTAAAAGCCGACTTCTTCTGTAGTAGGTAGTGCCTGGTGAGATTTCGCCTGTGCGTGATTAAACAATAAAAATTTTGTTCAAAACGCCGTTGATTGATGAAATAAACCAACGAAAGACGCCAGATGTTTTGTAAAAGCAAAACGAAAGAACGCCAGATGTTTCTAAAGCAAAACGAAAAGACGCCAGATGTTTTCTAAAGCAATGGTTTTCTAAACAATGAAAATTCACAGCGTACATGTAAAATTAAAGTGAGCTGCAAGTCGTCATAACTCATCGAACCTTTAGTATAAACGAGCCTGATCTCACGTCGGTGATGATGTACTGGGCAGAATTCACGGAAGATTCACGGTTTACCGATGAACCTCCGCAGCTTCGCCCACTCATCATCATTCACTCCGTGGATATGCTGTGATTTTTTTCTTTTAAATATAATCATAAACCGTTCTCGGCGGTATAAACGAAAACAAAATGCTCAGTGTTGCAATGCTCTTTAGTGAGCATCTAGTGCAATCGTGGCTTGGCACGTGGGATTAAAATTGACTGCGACAAAGCAGGAAAGCATGGGAACATAACATAATCTCCTCGTATATGTGTATACGGCTTTTAAGTCAATCAATCAATTAGTCACATACCTGTGTTTCGGACAGGCTGAGCGCGGTGGCCAGCTCGAGGCGCTCGGGAGTGGAGAGGTAGCGCTGTGCCTCGAAGCGTTTTTCGAGTCCGTGCAGTTGCTGGTCGCTGAACACGGTGCGCGCCTTGCGGCGGCGGCAGGGACGTGAACCGGGCTCGCAGCTGCCCGGGCCCCCGAACAGGCTCGGAAACGCCAGCCCTGCACGTACATAACATGCTTGCGGCTCCTTTGTTTGCATTGGAGGAGAGGGTACGAAGTGTATACACACAAGCGCTAAGGTAAGCGGTGGCAGCCTTAAAGAAGACAAGTCCGCTTGTCGGAACGTCGGCTCCAGCACACCGCCATGTTTACGTATTTTTCATGCCTGTGGCGGTGGCTTGTGTTCTCTACCTTCGTCTCTTATCTCGATAGCGCTAAATTTTCTACGCGAACCTATATGACGACATTTGGCCGGCCTTGCCGCAGCTCGGCAGCCATCGAAGTGACTGGGAGACGATTAAGGTGGCGAACTGCAAGATTGAACAGCGTCATTCCATGATTCACCAGTGAATGTTTGCGAACGCTTCAACCACTCCTGATCGTAGTCACGGACGAATGTGTGCACAACGCAGTATCTGAGTGTGTTCTATTATGCAGTGCCCCATTGGCCAGCTTTCAGTGGGCTGGCGGAATCGGTTTCCCTTCAGAGTAATGGAAAGTTGGTCTAGTTGGAATAGTTATACACGGTTGATGCAGCGCCGAAAGACGAAGACGTACAACCAGAAAGAACCCTATAGGCGACAAAACAAAACAAAGCAGGGTCCTTTGAGTGTATCAACCAGCATATCCGAGCACTGTGTGCTCTTTAAGTCTTCCTGCCTGTTAACCTTGCGTTTTGACAATTTTCATTATATGGTGGTAGTGGTTTGAAGAGGAAAAGGCGCCTAATTTCATTATATAGGCCTACTGATGATTGTTACTGGTTTCGCATTACACCTGAGAGAAAGAGTGTAGGCAAAATAACCTGCATCATCACCGCAGTCGTTCTCAACCTCCTCGTCCTCCGCCTCCTTTTCATCATCATCATCGTCATTATATTCTCTGTCCACTGCAGACCAAATTAATGCTTCTCCTGCCAACCTCCGACTCTCCTCACACCCCCGTATGTTCAATGCCTTCCTCGAGTTCGTTTCCTTATCCATGATACCCTTTTAGGGCCGCCATTCCTGAAATGCTCTTACGCCATATAATTGCTCGTAAGAGAAAAAAAAAATCAACCAATCCCGGGTCTGGACATATGATTAGCGAAGGCACCCGACCAACGGCACTCACTCACGCACGAAAAACTTCGTAAATTATGCCCTATAGTTATCCGTTTTACGCGCTGAGTGGCCTGCTCAACTCTGTAGAATATTTGCTTGCGCCCCTCTTTCCGTTTTTCTGACCCACACTGCCGTTTTTTCTATATGTTAACGTTAAGTGTGTCACTTTTCGGGATGATGGTTGTTGCTGGTCTCAGCGGACCTACGTATAAGAGAGGCGATGTGCGAATATAAGCGCTGACGAGAGCTCGCCGCTCGAAGAATATAGCGTGCTTGCAAGCAAGAGAGGGAGAGAGAGGCGCAGTGGCGCCATTCATTAGCGCGGCGGCGCGAGTGCCTTGGGACGAGGACGCAGCAAGACGAGACGCTCGGAATGGGGGAGGAAGAGGACGGGGGGGTTGGACACGATAATTAGACGCTTCTTAGCCCGTTCCCCTTAATGACATCACGAGCGCCGCCGCGGAAGCCCCCGTTGCGCCGCTGTTTGTGTTGCTGATGCTGCCGTTTACGCCGCGCGAAAAAGAGCGCGTCGGTGCTGGAGAAAGAGGCACGATCCTTCGGGCATTACATGCGGGACCTCGAGGGAGCGGGAGCTTCCGCGTTTGCACGCACCGCAGCGCGATGTTGTCGTACGCGGTTACAATTGCCGGTCTCAACAGCGTCGCGACTCGGCGCATGGTAGAACACGCATTGTAGAACGTGTATACATTATAGTCTGTCAGTGAGTGTTTCAGAGTTCAAATATGCTGGTGATACATATTCCTGGCAAACGGATGCGCCTCGCACGCTGACTGGCTTCAATTTCCCATTGGGACTAACTTATCCGTCCATCCATTATCGTCACAAATATCCTTACGTCCACGTATACGCGTGACTTCTGTGCATGTTGAAAAAGAAAAAAAGTCGTCCCATAATACGGGCTACGCTACATCCAATAATACCTTCTTTTTTCCGTATAGCACCCGTCATGCGTTCTCAGTGTGAGGTGTCCTTATTATACGGTGGCACATTGTCGGTATTTGTTAAGTCCCTCTTTGCCTTCCTTACTTCCGCGCGTCGCCTTTGCTTCAGCACTTACGTGCTTGCGCTGCAAACTCTTGAACATGTATACGTTAGCCAGGTCTACAACGTCTATGATGAACGGGCATAAAGAATGGCTTCAGTAAAGCGCACAAAGCGTTGCACGAGGCGAGCATGGTTGCTCTGCTCCAATTGAACACTTAGCGCTCGCAAAACACGTGAGCCTCTCGCTCTGAGGGCAGTGCAAATGACGGAGACGGAGAGGGCTTTCTGTCTCTTCTCTCTTTCTCTTGGCGGTGCTCGGGTCAGCGATAATGCCTCCCGGCTTCAACTAACGAGCTTAATTATGACGGGCCACTCCTTTTGCGCCCGAGGTGGTGCCTCTCTATCCGTCAGATGGAGACCAATGTCACCGTTACGCATACCATTATATATATATAAGTATATTGCCTACAAAAGTCGCGCATGCTATGCAGTTGCACAAAGTTGGAGACAGCTGTTGCTATATAAATATATATATATATATATATATATATATATATATATATATATATATATATATATATATATATATATATATATATAGCTGAATAGCATGCGCGATTTTTTGCCGGGACTACTTATTCATTGCATTTTTTTTCTTTTACTGTCGAAAGCGTATAGTTACTACCATCACCTTAAAAATGTATCCATGCTTATTAATGTTGACGGTGCTTGTCACACAGGTTCTAAATCTCAGTGGTGTTCCGCCTTGGAGAATGCCTTGTCGAACATTCTCTGTATGCTCAAACGCCCTAATAACAAAGTACTCAGGACCTTCAAATTACTTCGTTATACGGAGAAATTTGGTGTAAAGGTAGCACACCGTAATGCTCCCGTAGAGCCGGTATGCAGGAGATCCTTCGTTATACCGGGTTACTTCGCTGCACGTATAGAAGCGTTCGTTGTAGAGGCGTTTGATAGGCAGTTTGCGCCTACAGCTTTGGCTTGCCTGCGAATCTGTGCAGCGCGCCCGTCAGTTGTTCTCTATTTCACTTATATTTATTGGCCTATACCCCGACTGGAAATTCAATATCGTGTGTTGGCTCCGAATACACACTAAACATTTTACACCCGGAAGGGTGTAAAAAGGGTGTTAATGTAATTTACACCATTAAGGGTGTAAACATGTTTAGTGTGTACTATTTTCTCGTTATACAAGAACACGCGCCACAAGCTGCCCCTGGTAGCAGGCTTCTTGATACACACAGAGCTCCTTGACGAAGCGCACTTTGAGGAGAAAGATTGACGCTTACGGTATGCTTAATTAAGAGTATTGTTATTGCGGCTGTTGTCAATGACTAGACAAATTTGCGAAAAAAAAAGAGTTTTAAAAGCACTTCTGTGTGGCTTCGTTTGCTTACTTACTCGTGGAAAATATTGCCTGTCGTCATCAAGAATATCACGAATTCCGTTTCAATGTGCATGAAAACGTGGAAATGAAACATAAAAGCGAAAGTTCTTAAATTGTTAAAATTAATTGTCGGGGTTTCACGTCCCAAAACCACGATATGATTATATACGAGGGACGCCGTAGGGGAAGCCTCTGGAAATTTCGACCACCTGGGGTCCTTTAACGTGCACCTAAATCTAAGTACGCGGGATATGTGGGCGCCGTGGCCGGGATTCGATCCCGCGACCTTCGGGTCAGCATTCGAGAACCATAACCACGAAACCACCGCGACGGGATTTAAGTTCTTAAATTGTAGACGGGGGCGGCGCCGAGGGAGAGGAGGGGGGCAGCCCACCGCCCAGAATTTTCCCCTGCTCCCCCTTGCACCCCCCCCCCCCTCCGAACAAAAAAGCACAGCCACCCAAAAGTCAGCGGTATGCCCCTCTCTACCCACCTGAAAGAGCTCACTTGTCGTGAGCTCCACCCCTCCCCCTTGATTTAGAGAAACTCAGTGGTTCGGTTACAATATATTGATCAGTTTTTTTTTTTCATCAGTTACATTTTATTTACGGTTGATTCGTGCTGATACAAGGGTTACCTGTACAGCAAGGTTCCAAACAATTTTTCGCAATAAGAAACATGTTTATTGGCATTGAGTAACACATGTTTCGAAAGCTTAGTCTTTCCCTATTTTTCGACATAATCATCGTTGAGATCAATGCATTTTTGCATGCGGTGTACCGTCTCATTTATGCCTGCATCGTAGAACTCTGCCGCCGCGCGCCGCGATGGTATAGCATTATCGGGACCCACCTTGTACAAACCTTGGCATATCCTAAAAGGTCTGTCAAAATTTTGCCAATGCAGGTCTTGTTGGCATCAGGGATCATCTCGCAGAACTCCCGAACCGTCAGCATTCGATCTTTCAGCGTTGTTTCTTCCACTTTCGCAATTGTTTCGTCCGAAAACGATGGCCTTCCAGAACGCTATTCGTCGTGGATGTCTGTACGCCCGTCTTCGAATTCTCTGCACCATTTCCGCACGTGTTGAACGCTCATACACTTATCTCCGTGGACTTTACACAGTTAGGAATCAATGTCCACCGGTATACAGTGTTTTTTTTTTTTTTTTTGCGTATAAAAAACGAATCACAAAGCGTAATTCGCACCTATAGCGGGAGAAACGAGTGGTAGCTCCATCTCTGATGGCTGCCAAGCCAAGGCTGAGGGCAGAGCAGACAGCTCGCCGAGGCGGGGACTGGGAGAGGGGGAACCAAGCTACACGCCAGAGACGCCGAATTCCGCGTAGCACCGTTCCTCGTGACTGCAACTTCTTGGAAACCTTTTACGGATAACCCTCATATATCTATCTATAACTCACGTTTCAATAAGTACAATGAACCATGGTCGTATGTTGTCTCCCAGTTCACAATCGCCGAAAGGTTGCAAAGGTGCTACTATTGAGTAGTGATGATGACCTCACACATATATGGCGCAGTGTGCACAAAGAGGGAGTGGCGAAAACCGCGGCTTTCGGACAAATATGACCTTGAATTTCTTTCCTTCCCGCGGTTTTCTGGGGTAGACAAATTTCAGTTCGTGGTGCTTACATTGTACTACTTTTGTTTGTCTGCATCGCAGTATGCGAATGAAGCTGTTTGCATGCGTTGAAAGACCCCAGGTAAGTAAACGTGCCGTTAGGTTTTCATCACGTGACTGGTATTATTGGTTGCAAGGCAACACTAAACAAAAATAATACAGACGTCGCTGATATTGCGCGCACATTCACCACCCGCGCATATTATTGCGCATTCAGGTATATAGGCTTCATTGTTGGGCCCCTGATTTTTCGCGTACGCATTTTATTACATCGCTATTTAAGCATAATGACAGAATTGACAACCGAGAAAAAATAGACTGCACTTGGAGGAAGCCTATAAAATGGCAAGGTTGACATGTCAATTAAGCACGTGTATTCGATGCACATTATATCGCTGACCATCGACGTCCAGCTTTCTTCTTCTGAAGTTTCATAAATGTATAGGAAGATTGAAGAACGTCTTTAAACTTCTAAATCATATGCACATTATTTATTTGGAAGTCTCGTCCCAGCCATGAAAACCATCCATCGTATAGCACGCTACAGGTGCAGCGCTGAACTCCCGGCATGAGGGTTAAAAGATGCAATGAGATGGGGTCCGGACTCCAGGCTCTCCCACGGTATATATGTTTGCCCACAATATGTGTTCGCCAGGGGTCATACAAAAAAAAAAAAGAAAGGTTGCGCGGATTCTCAATAAGTTTTGACAAAGATTTCTTCGGAAGTGGTGTTTCTTTTTTTTTTTTCCCTCGAGTTCGGAATGCTGATGCTTGTTTTATAGGCTGTGACCAACTGAAGACATCTCTGTATTTAAAACTATTTTTGGCACTTGACAATCACCTGAGCTTTGCGTGCACACATTTTACAGCCGATTGTTTCCTGTCCTTTACGGTAAGGTATCAAACGGGCTACTCGTAAGTGGACGTGGAGGTGTCCTAATGGCGAAACTAAAAATGAAATAGACTTCATAATGTGCGACCACCCGGGCATTGTACAGGATGTGGAAGTAGTTAACAAGATCCGATGCAGTGACCATAGAATGGTAAGATCTAGAATTCAACTAGACGTGAGGAAGGAACGGCAGAAACTGATACGCAAGAGGCCGATTAATGAACTAGCTCTGCGAGGGAAAGTATAATTCAGAGTTTCACTTCAGAATAGGTACGCGGCTTCAACCGAGGAAACCGACCTTAGCGTTGACGCAATGAATGATAAACTGACTAGTATTATTAAGGAGTGTACAGTGGAAGTCGGGGTTATAGTCAGTCGTTAGACAGGACACTGGTAAGCTATCCCAAGGGACGAAAAACCTCATTAAGAAACGTCAAGCCATGAAAGCCTCAAACGCAACAGACAAAATAGAGCTGGCGGAGCTTTCGAAGTTAATCAATAGGCGTAAAGTAGCCGACATAAGATAGTATAATATGGAGAGAATTCGGCATGCTCTGAAGAACGGAAGAAGCCTCAAAGCTACGAAGACAAAACTGTGCATAGGCAAAAATCAAAAATCAGATGAATGCATTAAGGGACAAGGAAGGCAAGGTCACAACCAATATGGATAGAATAGTTGAGGTAGCGGAAGAGTTCTACAGAGATCTGTACAGCAGCCGAGACAGTCAGGATGATAACGTAAGAAGCAGTAATATCCCAGAGGAATCTGACATCCCACCAGCATTGACAGCAGAAGTAAAGAAAGCCCTAAAGGGAATGCAAAGAGGCAAAGCCGCTGGTGAGGATCAGGTAACATCACACCTTTTGAAAGACGGTGGAGAGATTATGTTAGAAAAACTGGCCACTCTGTATAGTGTCTCTCGACGGGGAGGATATCAGAATCTTGGAAGAATGCCAACATCATCTTGATCCATAAGAAAGGGGACGTCAAGGACCTGAAAAATTACAGGCCCATCAGCTTACTGTCCGTTGTCTACAAGCTATTTACAAAAGTAATTGCTAACAGAATTAATACGACATTAGAGGTCAATCAACCAAGGGACCAGGCAGGATGTCGTACAGGCTTCTCAATAATAGACCATATTCATATCTATCAATCAGGTGATAGAGAAATGCGCGGAATACAACCAACCCCTATACATAGCCTTCATAGATTACGAGAAGACATTTGATTCGGTGGATACATCAGCAGTCATGCAGGCACTGCGGAATCAGGGCATCGACGAAGCCTATATATACATAATGGAAGAAATCTACAGCGGATCCACAGACACTATAGTCCTCCATAAAGAAAGCGACAGAATCCCAATAAAGAAGGGCGTACGGCAGGGAGACACGATCTCTCCAATGCTATTCACCGCGTGCTTACAGGAGGTTTTCATGGCCCTAGATTGGGAAGAATTAGGGATAAGAGTTAATGGAGAGTATCTCAGTAACCTGCGATTCGCTGATGACATTGCATTGATGAGTAACGCGGGAGACGAATTACAGCTCATGATTACTGAACTGGATACGGAAAGTAGAAGAGTAGGTCTGAAAATTAATATGCATAAAACTAAAGTAATGTGGAACAATCTTGGCAGAGAACAGCGCTTTGCGATAGGTGGCGAGACACTGTAAGTTGTAAAGGAGTACGTCTCCTTAGGAGAGGTAGTAACCGCGGAGCCGAACCATGAGAGTGAAATAACTCGAAGAATAAGGATGGGATGGGGCTCATTCGGCAAGCATTATCAAATCATGAATGGTAGTCTACCACTATCTCTCAAGAGGAAGGTATATAACAGCTGCATCTTACCGGTACTTATACCTACGGAGCAGAAACCTAGAGACTTACAAAGAGGGTTCAACTTAAATTGAGGACGACGCAGCGAGCGATGGAAAGGAAAGTGATAGGTGTAACCTTAAGAGAGAGAAAAGAGAGCAGAGTGGGTCAGGGAACAAACCGGGGTTAAGGATATCATAGTTGAAATCAAGAAGAAGAAATGGATATAAGCCGGTCACGTAGCACGTCGGCAGGATAACCGGTGGTCATTAAGGGTAACTGACTGGATTGCAAGAGATGGCAAACGCGTGAGGGGGAGACAGAAAATTAGGTGGGTAGATGAGATTAAGAAGTTTGTAGGTATAACGTGGCAGCAGAAAGCACAGGACCGGGTTGATTGGCGGAACATGGGAGAGGCCTTTGCCCTGCAGTGGGCGTAGACAGGCTGATGATGATGATGATCAAACGAAGAAGGTCACCTGCCCAGCCCCTCGTCTAGAGTACAACTGCTACAAAAAGCGACTCTCCTCCTCTGTCATATAACATTCGAGAAGATAGGGGAGATTGCAGGAATATTCGTTCCAAAGGAGCTAAAACATTAAATTTAAGCAGTTGATAAATTTGATTTAACCTCATCAACTTATCTCTGACCACGCCGTCACATAACACCAAGCAAAGCATGGGGATAGGAACGAACAGCTGGCGCAGGAGACGGGACGGTGAAAAAAAAACGACAGGCGAGGCGCTGAACTAACAAATACAAGTTTATTGCTGGAAAATACAATACATATATACACAAGCTCCGCGCAGAAGGTCAGCACTAACACACAGTGTCTGCGCAGAGACCGTGGCTGAGAGAGTATGCGTGGAAGGCTGTGTGCCCAGTCATATATCGAATTAAGTGTTTTAGGAAAATACGATAGCAAGGAGCACGTGTGAGATTTGTGAAGCCTATCATCTTCATAAAACATGAATACACCTGTGCCTTCCGTTTTCCCTGCATAGCTGTGAGATCACTCATTTGTTAAAAACGTGAAAGCCTGCTTTGCCGACGCATTTGATGTGATGAATTCTACCTCTGCGCAGACACTGCTTCTTTTCTTGGTCCTATGCGCGGAGCTTGTGTATGTATTGCATTTCCCCGCAGTAAACGAGTGGTCGTTGTAGATCACAGTCCCGACTCGAGCGCTTTGTTCCCGTCCCAATGATGTACCAAGCAGCCCAGATTAGGTGCACTAAATCAGCTGTTTAACAACCTCACTTATTTGCCTTTTATATCTGAATACACTTCGACTTGATCATGCGAGAATGTAGTTTATATATTAATATCAAATCTGAAATCACGTTGGAGCCCATACTACTTCGCATTTTAAGTTTGTCAGTTTGCCTTGTTTAACGTCCTGGAGCACCGATCCGCCGTTTAAAGATAACGTGTTCATATATATCTTCGGCAAAGGCATTCTTTTAAGGTTACATGTTATACTCTTTTCCGGTAAGTACTTACTTGCCACGTATACGACTCTCTTCAAAGGTAATGTTAACACTCTTTAGGGGAATCGCGCCTCCCACGACTCTCCGAAGAAAGTGTAATGATCTGCAAAAAAGAGTAAACCTGTATCTTTAAAGAGAATTGCATATGTGGCAAGTCAGGGCTTATTCAAAAAAGTAACAGGTAATCTATCTTTTTTTTTTTTTGTTTCTCAGAGTCTATATATGTATACCGCTTTCTTTGCACAAGAAAAATAAACGCTGACGCGGTTTTTATCACACCTTTATATAACCATTTTCCCTTCTTCCTGTGTCCATCTATACGCATTCATCTATAGCTTCCCTGTTAGCCGTTACCGAATTCGTATTTTCGGTTGACCGTGTTTTCCATATTTCTGTCAGCCGTTTCCCAAACCATATCTTTAGTTTTCTGGGGGCGTATATCATCAGTTTAGAGTGATTCAATATCCCAACGCGTAACCTCATCCTAGTGACGAGTGTCGTGTCTGTGGTTTACCCAATCAGCGCATGCTGAACCTATGCACATCTCCGAAAGCGATCCTCTGAAGACGCGAGTGGTCGAATCTCAAAGCGTTTCGTTCCTTGATG
The DNA here is from genome assembly GCF_013339695.2 of Rhipicephalus sanguineus. NCBI lineage: Eukaryota > Metazoa > Arthropoda > Arachnida > Ixodida > Ixodidae > Rhipicephalus > Rhipicephalus sanguineus. The sequence goes on along the minus strand of NC_051180.1, from coordinate 73,088,323 downwards.
GCCGATTACCTTCGCCAATATATATTTGCGTCGCTGTTATCAGCTGGCATCTGCTCATGTGCGAAGCAGCGCTAGATGCAGCTAGTTCTTCGTAAGGTATATATTTTTTTTAATGCGGCCCGCGGTCCCCGCTGTTTGCCTTCTGTCGCGTAGCGTTACACGTTTGGTAAACGTACCTGGCGACAGAAGGAAGGATCCTTGTTCGATGGACTTGCCGATGAAGTGGGCGGCCGGAAGGAACGCGGCCACGGCCGATCCCTGAGAGTATATGGGACCCAGCGGCGGCGTCTGCAGGCAAGTCGGTCCACCGGCCGCACCGCCCTGCGAGGTCACCGCCGATCCGCGGACGTGCATGGGAGACGGGCCCAGGCAGAGCGGGGAGTCGGCCAGGGGTGTACCCGGCGGCGCCGTCAAAATGTCAGCGATCATGAACGAACGGCGCGGCGACATCTTCTGTCGGTAGCCGGTCGCCGTCTCACCACCGTCGTCCTCGCTCACGGCTACGGCCTTGCGATAGAACGCGCTCATCATCGTATCGCTTCTTTCAGCGTTCGCTGTCGTCGACGCGGCCACCGACTCCGGGAAACGCATCGCCCACCACGAGGTCAAGGGACGTCGTTTTCACGTCGACGACGCGTCGCTCCGCCGATGCTGCTGATCGTCGGATGCCCGCATGACGAAGCATTCGCCGTCGCTGACGCGAATTCAACGCGTGTGCCGCCGGTCTGTTTTCAACACGTTTTAGCCGGCCTAGGGAAAAAAAGAGCGGAAAAAGACCGAAAACGGGCGTAGAAAGGGAGGGGAAACCCAAGCAGCGTTGGACGCCCTTGTTATCTTTATTATCAGGTCATCTTTCCCCACCCTTTCCCTCACTACGGTGCGATGCCGTGGAAGGGAAAAGCAGCTCTCCGGGCTCCCTAATGGGGACGCAGCACACTTCGGGAGCCGCCGCGCTTTCCTCTTCTCCCGGGCCAATGGGGGGCTTAGCATCGGAGGCGGTGCCAGCTCCTCGCTGGCTCCGCCTTCTCCGATCTAGCAGCAGCGGCGGCGGCGGCGTCTTTTCCTGCGCGCGCGTCTATAACCTCCGCTGAGGGAGAGGGGTGCCTCGCATGAAGACTGGGAGAGGGCGATGCGCGCCATCGAACCGACAAAAAGCAATGCTTGCCCTCCTCTCTCTTTTACGCCGCTGAAACTGCGACGACGCGGAGGGCCTCCTTTTTTCCCGATTTCACCTCTTTCTTTTTTATATTTTTTTTCGAAGCAAGATGGTAAAGAGGGGAGAGTGGAATGGCGCGGGTTAATCTGATTTTCTGGCGTTTCGATTCGGGTTTTAGTGAGTGGATGGGTCTCCCCATCTCCGACATTCTCCTTTCCTCGTTTCCCCCGCTTGCTCCCCAAATGTCTTTTCGTTTGTTCCTTTAGCTCCCCAACCTCTTCACTCTGCAGCTATTCCACTCAATTTTGCCGGCCGGAAAAAAAAAAAGAAACGCGTGCATTGTGTCGGAATCCTTTGAGTGGAAACGGTTCCTTCTTTCATGTCTGATTTCGGCACCGTCGGCAGAAAGAAAGACGGAAAAGAAAGCGTTGTTATCGAGTCCTTCCCTTTTCTTCCGAGTTAAAAGGAAAAGACGACGAGGTTGTTACGCTTTCTCGGCGATTCAGTTGAAATGATATGGAAGCCGAGCTGCGAGAGTCGCTAAAGAGAGAAACACTCCAATTCGCCCGAATAATGATAAGTAGATTTGTGAAGGCGCTCCACGCTGCTTTAATATTCCAGAGGGCAACTTGCTGGAGGGCCTATGCGCGTAGCGCATGTCGTTAACTGCATCATCATTATCATCATCACCACCCTAATCATTATGTACAGGCGGGTCCACTGTTAAAGGGAACACTTGCGTGCAGGGCATATTTGGACTTTGCTCTCTTGCAAAAACATAGTGGCTTAGATTTGCATAAGACTACTGACAGTTCTGCCTCTTCTTGACAGACTCGTGCAGTGCATGAACAATGTTCCCCTGTCCACTTGCTGTTAGAGGGCCAGTAAAATGAAAGGTGCTCATTGGAGTGTTCTCTTTAACAGTGGACCGTACTGTACACTAGAGGACCAAGGACACTAGCAGTGATCTTCAATTACCCTTGCCTTTGTGCTAGTCTGAACCAATTTATGCCTCCAAATTTCCTAGGTTCCAAAAAGCATATCAATGGTGTGGACAGTGTTTTGCGCTGTCAAGAACCCAAAGAGCTGGCTTGAACCCTTGACCCCAAAAGAGCTGGCTTTTCTCGACAGCGTAAACCACGGTCCACACCAGTGATATGCTTTTCGTTGGTTTTTCTGTGCATTTGATTATTATGTATTTCGTCATGTCCGATAAGTGTTTTCTGCTGAACCTGTTGACGACGGTTACGCGATTTTTTGGTGCACGCTCACGTGATGTGGTATGCTGACATATAATGTATAAATGCGCTTTTTCAATAAGCCTTCAGTTGGAAGACAGCGCTTGTCTCTGTTCCCTTTCTTGTCCCTTGTCTGTTCTGCGCTAGTTGTTGATGATGGATTACCAACCTAGCCCAATCTCACAATTTGCTTTAGTAAAAATAAATGTCAAAAAATAAATACGTGCTTTGGCTCATAGTTGAGCATATTTTAGTTTTACAAAAGAATAAGTCATTTTTCTTACCTTCCCTTCATAGCTGAGCAAATTTGTTATTTTGATTTAAAATATTTTCAAGAATGAGAAGACTTATTAAACTCCGGCTTCTTTTGCGCTTCTTCGCAGAAGTCGCGCCGCTTTCTTTTTGGTGTGTGTGTGTGGGGGGGGGGGGGGGGGGTGGCTTTTTTCGGGATGATTGTTACATCGGCATTTGCCAATTCTGTGCTGCACACTTTGTTGATGCTGTGGCTTATTATGATGGTGATTTATATAGCTGAGCCCTTTGTAGTGCGTTGGCATCTTCCAACTACCCGCTGGTTACGCAGTTCACATAGTGTGACACCTGGTGCGTCTGTGTACAGTCGAGCGCGACTTGAAGGGGATCGCGCGAGCGTCGACCAAGAACTACAGCGCCACGGCCCAGAATCCTCTTTCGCGGAGAGCGAAGTATCAGACAAGCTTCACTCACTCTTTTTGCTGTTCCTTAGGGTGCGATCACTCCCGCCTGAGAAGGCACATTTTCACTTCTTTTTTTTTTTTATAGCAACGCGATATATTTTGTTCAACTTAGCAAGCCGTTCAAACGAATTGCATTGCCAAGCACTAGTTTTACCAGATCTTTCTCAGCAACTTTGTTTTCGTCCACGGAGATAACAGCCAACGAAGTAAACACTTGATCGCAACGAATGGAAAGATTAAAATAAAGAGAAAGGGCGTAGAGCTCGTCGTAGGGGCGATTGCTATGGAACAGCCAACGAGGGCCATAAAAATGCGTAACCGTGATTTTCACTGTTCCTAAACGTGCCGCCCCTGGGAAGCTAGGCCGGTCGACGCTCGCGCGATAACCTTCATATCGCGCGCGACTGTACGCTTCCGCCTCGCAATACAATACCATTGAAAATGTACAGCGGACATTCGTGCGTGCATAAAGGGTCACGTAGTCGTGACGGTGAAGAAAGCTCTCGTCGAACCGTTAAAAATGTATCTCTTTATTGGGCGAACCTGTGCGCATATAGCAAAAGGAAACGCTCAGTTTAATACAATTAATGATGGCGGCGATTACGGTGGTCGGTCGACGATAACCTGACCTTCGGTGAAATGCGTGGGCATTTACATTCGTGCTTCATCGTACGTTCCATCGCTATCGATGGTGTGCTCGCGTAAGTTCCAGAGTGTACTCAACCAAGCAATCTGAGTGTATAACACTCGGAAGCATTCGAGGAAGTCCCAATGGATAAATTCAGGAGTGGCCTGCGCCGAGCGATTACTCCAATTACACGGAGAAGGTGCATAACCGGTCGCCATAAAAAAGATGGAAAAAGTTAACCGACGATTACGGTATATACTGCCTAATGCGAATTCTGAGCGCAGCTGTTTAGGAGACTATTTTATATATAGATACGCGGTTTACATTAAGAAGAGAACGTGGTGAGTATAGCGTGACTGGCGCGGCAAATTTCGTGCAGCCTGTTTCACATCAACCGCCGCATACAGAGCGTAGTGCCACTGCCTCGCTAACCACGGAGACCGCGGAAGACAGCGCTTGGGCGCGTTCTACAACAGCCGCCGCAGACAGGCCTCCGTTCATGCAGCGCTTTATTTCCATATATGGTATCGATGGACGCCCTCGCCGCATACCTTAGCGATGACGTCATCGGCGACCGCAGGACGACGCGCACTACTGTGCCGCCGCGGGTGGCCGCCGCGGAACCTGTCGCCTCGCCACTGTCCTCCCCTCCGCCTCGCGCTCAACTCGCTGTCGCCGTCTTTCATCCTCCGCTGCGCTCCGCGTTCGCTCTCCTCTGCCCTCGTTCGCGCTGCCGGTTACGCCGACGCCGCTCAACGCAGGAACGGACGCGTAAAGCCTGTTTCACATGCGAGCGACCGAGCGGCGGGGCCCGCAGCGATCGAGCGGCAGCAGGACGCTCGGACGCGGCTTCGTTTCACATGCACCGCTCTTGCGCGGCGCGCGCCTCTGCGATGCGCAGTGATGGTTGTGGGAAGCGCCCGTTATCCGCGGGTTTCCTTTCTCCGGGCTCGCTTGTTTTGGTGCGCTTGGGTTGCAAGTTTCACGAGCCTTCTACTTCGGTGATCGAATTTCACGCGCCTAAACCTTGAATGGTGAAAATGTGCAGTGTATCAGAGTGCAATTAAACAACTTCAGTAGTCACGTTTATTTCTGTTCCAGCTTTCTTTTTTTACCACGCCAGTCATGTTGCACGCCCATACACTTGGCCATGGAAAAGCGAAAGAAAGAATTTGTTTTGGGGGTTTTAAGCTTTCACAGGGCTTTCGGTGGCTTTTGCTCTCGAATGCC